>NC_081412.1:458655657-458955657 GCF_030272615.1 Cryptomeria japonica
CATTATAACTCCTAGAGATTTGAAACCACTCTCAAACATCCTACCAATATATACATGCATTATAACTCCTACAGATTTGAAACCACTTTCAAACATCCTACCAATATATACATGAAATACAACTTAAAGTATAAGAAGTCTTTTTCCTTTCTTATACTTAATTGTTTTATTTCATCTATATTTTCTGATGAAGAGAATAAGACTGATTTGAAGAAAAAAAAAAGAGTAGATAATTTTTTGATGCATCTGGGCCTCTTTCTTTTATGCAGTTGAGTTTTTGCCAAAGACTCGCCGAGTTTTTGTGAAAAACTCGACAAGTTTTCTATGTGAATTTTTAGCTGAAAAACTTACTGAGCAAAAAAACTCGCTAGTTTTTAGAAACTCACCAAGTACTCTACGAGCCTTGCATCTATGTGCTTAAGTATTCTGATAATCTCCCTTTTTTCCAGCTCCCTTGCTTTACAATTGGCACTAACTTTCTAGGTTTGTGTCAGCCTGATCAAAAGGGGTAATTTGATGTTACCAATGGTTTAGTGGAGATATATGACACTTTCAAATATTATTCTGAATTCCAATTTGGTCTCCAAGATTCTTGGAGTGAGAGTCTATTTTTATTGAGTCACCCGAACGAGTTCATTTATCAGCTTCCATCAACGAGATCACTCCTACACAATCAGTTTTCGATTCCAATGCATTTTGACCATTGTGCTATTTGGGTATAATTGAGAGCTATATTTAATTATTTTCACTAAGGTTTCCATTTTAATTAAAATGAGTTATTGAGCACCTCAGTGGTATAGCTTGTTGGAAACAAAATGGAAAGTTTTAAATGATGAGAAGCTTACAAAAATCTTTTAAAAGTAAAATAATTCACTTTTTGGAGTTAAAATGCTTATTAAACTAATGAAGTGATTGTAAAAAGGAGTTTCTAGAAAGTTCTCAGTAAAGCTTATAAATAAGAGGCTTGAGAGCTCATTTGGTATGTTGAAGTTTATTCATTTTCTCTAATTGAGACCCTTGTGGTTCTCGAGATTGAACTTTGTTCATCTCAACCTTTGGAGGGTAAAACCCTCATGGGAAGATCAATGTTGGTGGTGAAAGATTCTACCCTAGTTGGTTGCAGGAGAAAACATTCAGGTTTTTTTCTTGGATTCATGAATGAAGATTGAGAAACTTGTAAGGTTTTTAGCAAAGACAAATTTCAGAGTTTGGAGTTTGATATTTTCAGGAAAGATTTGGATGCCAAGTTTGGTTGAGTTCAAGAGTTTAGAGGTTTGAAAGCCATGGCATTTGAAGCTTTTAATTTGTATGTTTGATCAGCTATTGTGCACACCAAGATTGGGAGCTGAAGTTGTTTGTTTTTGGGCAAATTGGATGCTGGATTTAGACAACATTACCATTCATTGCAGAACAGATTTAAGTGAAGATCGTGGGTTTGTCTTGCTGTTAGACATTTTCAGTTTGGGGCTAATTTGTGTTGCACCGGCTATTGTTTAAACATCTGATTTATCTCGCCTTCAATAACAGTGTGGAATTTGGTATGACTGCTGGACATTTGAAGGTGAACATTGCTGGTGAGGTGTGGGATTGTTGTAGGGTTTGGACGTTTTAATGAAACATATACCAGGCGTATGCCTCTGCTCAATATAGTCGCCACTTCTTGCATGACACTCTTGGTTTGAAAGGTCTAATAGACCCTCATATTGGTATATGATTGTAGCAGCAGTTGTGGGTTGGATACCTAGTGGTACGAAGTCATATTTTGTCCCTTGGCATGGAGGAGAATGATGTTATACAGTCCAATAAAGTCTGCTCCATATTCCTGAATCTAAATGCTGCTTCCCAAAAGTAGCGTGATTAACGAAGATCAATGAAAGAGGTCAGAAATACATTTGTCTATCTCTGTAATTTTTCTGCAATAGGTTTGTCAGATATTCTTGAATCTTCCATGTAACAGCAGCTTATTATTTTTAATTTTTTTGATGTATTCAGTGGTATTGTGGTTTCATTTCCATACATTGTGCAATGCTCATTAAGGTCTGAAAACCATTATAACTGAAAATAACAAACCTGTAAACAAGTATTTAATTATTCTCAGAAACATGCCAACTATTTGACAGAATGTCTAATGATTGAGTGTGGATAAAAGAGAAAATTTGAGCAAGATTCCTTAGGGGATCTTGCAATTCTACTCATGGTAGCATTTCATTTATATGGCATTGATGCAGGATGGCAAAAGCGTACACAGAATTCAATCACCCAGGCTTCAAATGAGAAAAACTTGGAAAAAATAAGGAAACTTAAAAAGCATGAAATATTATAAAAAAGGGGGAATATTTTGATTTTATTATATCATGTTAAATATACTGGCTAGAGATTAAATATAAACATATCATACAATAAAATGCCTATCACCAGAAAACTACATAGGGTTTAAAAAAGCTATTTTACTTTTACCTACAAAAGCTTTGTAAAAGCCACAAGGGCTGACCTTACAATAGTGATGTGTGCCACATAGACCACAGTCTACTAATTTAGTAGGGCAGACTTGTATTTTTCTCCTGAACTCTCACTAAGATTAATATATAAATAAATTAAAAATTTAAATGTGGCACAAGGCTTATTATTTTAGAGTCAGCTGTATTTTTCACCTAAAAAATTATTAGAGAATAAATTTAAAAAACCCTCACTAGCATTTACTATTCAACTTCTAAATAAATCTATTGGAAGTAAAACTTTAAAATTGAAAATTCTAGTCCCTGTGTTCTATATTCTTCTTCGTTTTAGTGTAAAAATAAGCCAGAAAGGGATATACATACATATATATATACATGGAAAAAACATGGACAAATCTCAGGGATGAGGAAAATGTGATGTCATGATTAATCCTGAATTTCTTGCGGGTAATGTGACCATGATTCCACTGATAAATTTAAACTACGTAGCAGGCCAGTATACCTTCTATAGAAATGGTGATGGTGTGTGTTCTATAGAAATAGTGACAGCGTGTATTCTACATATTATTTTTGTTCAAAGAAGCATGCCTGGTTGAAACAATGTGAATCCACTTACTTGAGTAATCCATGTAAGTCTTTTTCTGAAAGCATGCATTCCCTACAAAGGCCATCTGTTAAAAGATCTTCAGGAGTTTCAGTTCCTCGGACAGCAATGACAACACATTGCAAGTGGTGCACAACCACAACGAAGTATGCAGCTTCTCGTCTTGCCTGACAAAATTAAAAATAAGTTAATGAAGAAAAAATATTCGATAAGATGTTCCAACTGCCAACCATATACGAAAAGTCAAAATAAATACAATATAGCATCTAAAATTGAAGATAAACGGCATATATTCCAAAGTAAAATATTGTATCCTTAATGGATTATAAGAAAAATTCAAAATACAGCAATTCAAAAACTTAAACATTTTTACCCATCAAAACATAGCACTTATATTTGTACATCCGAAAACCAAAGGGATAACATCTCAAGACACCGACAAATTTATCTTACACAGGATTTAAGTCCATGTCATAGAAAACGGACAACAGCAGATCACAAGGGAGATTTCAATAATAAATCTCAACTGGATTTTCGTCCATGTCATAGAAGAGCAGCAGCAAATAACAAGGAAGATTTCAATAATAAATCATAATTATTTTTTTCTATCCTTGATCCAATACCCAATGCTTTCAGCAATTCTTTCCACAAAATGTGGGTACAACAACTAGAGCACTATTACATGAAGATATTAGCATCTCGGAAAGGTATGGAAAGAGTTAGGATTGTAGAGAAGAATAAAATGTGAAATAGAGCCACGCGGTTCCATTTTCACCACCAAAAAGGAAGCATATGACATAAATCAAGATATAAATAAAATAAACCCTAATGAATTGCATATAGATGAATCGGCTTTTCAGGCAAGACATTTTAAGAAATTTATGAAAGATAATCTGATTTTATTACTGATTAGAAGCAAGGCAAGGCATAAACTGTATGGATGGCCAAGAGAACCAAATAAAACCCTGAAGCACATACCTATATCATTCTGTGGCAAATCCAAAAACTGTATAACATTGTATCACCTAATGTATGTCCAATTAGTATTACCATGTGACTCAAACCTTTTCTAGTTTTAACTCTTCTGCTCCGTCAATCAGCAGAGGATGACAAGAGGCACAGTTAAAGTTTAGAAATTAAATTATTTTTATTTTATTGAATTTATCTCAATTCTATATTCTCATCTCATAAAAGTAAATTATGTCCATAACCTCATGACAACCAAAATGTACATGATCCTCTCTGTTTTGTTTGAAAACTCCAGCAAATAACTATACTATTAATGAGGTATTAAGACAAAAGTTAAAACAATTACCAGGGAACTATTTATCAATTAATTCTAGGCAATCAGCAGTGGTAGATTTTGAGATTTCTTTAATGAAAGTATTTTTGATTCACATAATAGTCTTCTACTTTTAGACTTCTTCCATGCTCTTTCTAACCCTAACCACTACATTCAATCTGATGTCTCTCAAGCTCAGAGATCCATCCCTTGATACTAAGAAAACTTCCTTCCAAGGAAGAGTAATGGTCTAATCCAGAAGCCCAAGCCTAGTCAACCCAAAACAATGCACTTCTCTGAGGCTATCTCAAGAAGGAAAAAAGATCTGCAAAGATGATCTCAGATGTTTCGTCTCCCAGTATGCAAAATGATCCATCCATAAACCAACATTCCATTCGCCAATGCAAATAGCTGTTATATTAAAAAGGAAACCCCACAAAAGTTGTCTTCTCTATAGAGACAGAATAGAGAATCTAGCTACTCACAAAACATAACCTCATCTGATGACTCATAGGAGCTTTCCCAAGAACAAAAACACCAAGGTACTGAGTCTAGGAGAGCTGGAAAGTAACAGATCTACTGATTTACTGATGATATTCAACAGTTACTTTCTTGCAGCTTTTGCTTCTAAGAAAGAAAAAGATCTTATATTTTAAGGAGGTCCTTGTTTTACAAAAAATTCTAGCTTGTTTATGAAACAATGGATCTCAACATTCAAGATCTTCCCAGCACAATGAATATGGTGATTACTACAAAGAATCTTCTTTGTGAAAAAATCATGTCATAGGAGAATGTATTGTGTTAACTAAGCCAACTGAACTCATTAAGAGTCGTCGCATCCTTAATTGTGCTAGAACAAGTGTCAATCATAGCCTGGACTAACCAATCCCTGACAAAATCATTATAGATAGGGGGCTTAGAGAATGGGAGCAGCCATGAGGTCATGAGAACATCCTTTTCAGATATAGATTGTACCATGAACATGGACAGTTGGCAAGGGTGTGCCCATCTGAACAATCACATAATCACTAGGAAATTTCTAAAGAGGATCCAAAAAGTGGGGCACAAGAGGACACACTAGGCACATGATGCAAGAGAGAACACAACCCCCTCTGCTGCAAACACAAAACTCAAAGCACATGAACAAAACATAGACTCTGTTTACATTTGATCTGCTAATTTGCAACAAAGAATTAAAATTTAATACCAAACAACTTGCAATACATTATTACAATTTGGCCTCTCCACGACCTTAGCCTTTCTCTGCATATCAAAATTTTAACAGCCTCCACACTTTCACACTCTCTATTCTCCCTTGGCTAGTTCTTCACTGCACAGCCTAACACTGACTCCCTTCTATGCTGTCTTCTCTCTACAGCCACACCTTTATCTCTTTGTGCACCCTCTCATTTCTCATGGGTCGCTTCTCCAGCACCTACACAACAACATACACTCATACAGGCCAATACCTACACTATGCAACCACTAACCAAACCTTCTTCATTGCGTAGGTCTGGTTCTTTATTCATGCTGCTCACACAATGGCATTCTTTTCTTATAAACCTATCACATTAAATGACACTGCAAACAAATTTCATGCCATCATAGACCTTTCATATGTTGTGCAGGCCCATCTTTCATATGCTGTGCAGGCCCCTTGATTTCTCTTTGTGCTAATTTTTATTGTATTTGTTAATATGCCCTTTTGTTTTCCATGCTTCACATTCCCTTCATGGACCGAGTTTATTTCTTCTTTTCTGGACCGTTTTCTTCAATCGATGTCTTTTTGCAAAATGTTATATCACTACAATTTGGTTTTACATTATCTCAATGGCTCAATTTCCCTTTCAAATCAACAGCTTCTTTGATGGATGTCAGTTTGGACTTTATTATTGCAATTGTTGCAAACGTTGTGAAGCCTTCTCATTATGTTGCACAACTCCCTTCCTCCATGAGTGGTTGGCCATGTTTTATCTCCCATATTGCAGCCATCATTAAAAACATCTGTCCAAATCGATTTGGCGTTTGGCATTCCATGAGAGCACATTTCATTTCGGCAGACTTGTCAACTACCAAATGCATTTGTTTGAAAGTTTCTAAAGCTTTTCCATTAGTTCCATTTTGTACATATCTGGCAACGAGTGCTCTATCTGTGCTTCCATATTTACATTTTCTGCCACAATTTGCATTTAAGACCAAGTTGAAGGGTAATACACACATTCACCTAAAGGCCATATTGCAACCTTAACCATGTTTACTTTCAACCAAATGAGGATGGATATTACCAAGTGTAGAAATTCCACCATTCTCATACACATGTATGTGGCTATTTGAATCAAGTATTACTTCACAAACACGTACCTATCATGAGCCGAAACTCTTCAAAGTTCAATGGAGAGAAGCTAACAAAACTGAGACAAACCAAAAATGAAGCAAATAAACTAAAAACAAATTATTTTTTTGGAGGTGCTAATTGCTTGTAAGCCCATGTGCTCCTGCATCAGACATGCCGGGAAGGAAATTTTTTTCGTAGAACTCACAAGATGGAGTGGAGTAGTTGGACTACTCTTTCTGGTTGCTAGCGACTTGTAGCGAACTCCGTCACTGGAGTAGACAGAGATAGCTTCTTCCTCCACCTCTTCCAGCACATAGCTAGGACCCTTGTCCTCCTCCACCTAGTGTTCACCAATCACCTCTTCACGCACGTGGATTCTCCTCCACCATAGATCATCCTCATCTGCCAAAGGCACTCTCCTCTCCCCTTCTCCTTCGTGGGATCCAGCCCACCACAAATTGACCACCTCCACCAAATCACACCAACAACATCCTATATTGCTTCTGCACACAAACACACCACCTTCTGACACCAATCTGCAAAATCCACTTGTACTCTCTCTAACTCCTACATGCTGATATGAAATATCTACTTGCACTCACTCATCCCTTTTTCATCTCTTTTTCACAAATCTCAAAAAAATCAATTACCACGTCAACTGCTCAGCATCCTCTTCTACTGCTACATCTTTATCACCTCTCGTTGTGACTGCAATTTCTTTAGGTAGCCAATCTTCTTTCTTATCTTCTTCACTCTAGATGAACAACTCACAATCTTCATCAGGTTCTCGATCAACCTCTTCCTTCTAAACTTTCACCTCTTCTACTAACTCAACCTACGGGGTATTTTCACATTCTCAGCTTTCAATCACCAACTGACAATCCTCCATGACCATGCTCTCACTTCTTTCTCTTTCTAGCTGCAACTGTCCTTTCTCAACATGAATCTCCACATCCCATAGCTCTCCTCCCAAAAATGCTGCAAAAACGAGATCGACACGGGCCTCCTCTCACACCCACATCATCCTCTTCTTCAAACTCATCCTCTCTCATACGCTGTAATCTTTCACCCACATTCACTTTTCTTCGTTGCTTCCAACTCTCAATCGATCAAGATTTCGCACAACTGCAACGATCCTTTCAAGCCCTCCACAACCACTTCACACTCTCAACTTTTGTGGGTTGTCCCTCTTAGCTCTCAACTGTTCAGTATTCCTACAACAATCCTCTCGAACCTTTGAAACAACTCTATCACTTCAGCTTCACCTACAAGTCCTAGTGTAGACTCTACACACTCAGGAAAAACAGCTCTAATACCAATTGATTTAAGAGAGAACACGCTCCCCTATGCTGCAAACACAAAACTCAAAGCACATGAACAAAACAGAGACTCTGTATTTACATTTGATCTCCTAATTTGCAACAAACAATTAAAATTTGATACCAAACAACTTGCAATACATTATTACAATTTAGCCTCTCTAGAGTCTTAGCCTTTCTTTGCATATCAAAATTTTAACACTATCTCCACACTCACACTCTCTATTCTCCCTTGGCTGGATCCTCAGTGCACAGCCTAACACAATGACTCCCTTCTATGTTGTTCTCTCTCTACAGCCACGCACCTTTATCTCTTTGTGTACCCTCTCATTTCTTATGGGTCGCTTCTCCACCACCTATGCAGCCACATACACTCCTACAGGCTGATACCTATACTATGCAGCCACTAACCAAATCTTCTTCATTGCACAGGTCTAGTTCTTCTTTATTCACATAGACCACAAAATGTCCCTCTTCTCTTATAAACCTACCACATTAAATAACACTGCAAACAAATTTTGAAATATCCCTAGCCAATTTTTTGAAATTTTTGATCAACTTAATTACAACAACTATATGAGTGATCAATTAGTTCTGAGAAAAAGTATTTGATTTGCTGAAGTAACCCTAACCAGAATGGCACCGTGTGGATGAGCATTGGTCAGAGGATCTTAGTTGCTTATGCAAAGAACTCTAACCAGTATGGCGCCGGGATGGCGAGCATTGGTCAGAGGATCTTAGTTGCTTATGCAAAGAACTCTAACCAGTATGGCGCCGGGATGGCGAGCATTGGTCAGAGGGTCCCTGAAATCTAGAACTGGAAGGAACTCAACGCCAAGTATGTGCTACCCACTCCAGACGGATAGGGGCTACCATATGACGGAGTGGAACTTAAATGCTTGAATTTAATTGATTGCAGAAATTAAAAAGACACTCGACATCCAGGATGTGCTTTCAATCCCAACAGGGAGAGGAGCTACCATAGGATGGAGGTAGATAAGATAAGTTTGGTTAGCTTGACAATTACAACCAAGATCACAGTTCAAGACTGCCAGTACTACTGGCCAGATTACAATCAAAAGAAATTCTTTCACAACTCCCCTTTTTGAAGAGAGTTTCTGATTCAACATAAATCTGCACATTCAACTGCGAACCCATGGATCACTGCCAACAACTCATTTCTTCCTCGTACGATCTTCTTTCCTCCGGAAACTAGTTGCAAAATGCCTTGGTGACATGGAAACCTGCGAAAGACTCAAACAACACTGCAAAACCCTCACAATGAAAAATGGCACGATTTCCAATGCATTTAAAATGGTACGGCTGGCTGCAAAATACGATTTGTCATTAAAATTAAATGCATGAACCAAACTTGCTGAAACCCTAGGAAATGCAACGCCTATGTGAGGCAAATGCAAAGAACTAATACCCACAATGCAATTTTTTTGTATTTTCTGGTTGTGAACAAAACATGAAATTAGTCGCGGGAATTCTAGATGCAGAAAACTGAATGAACTATAAGCCTAAATGATTACAATGAAAACTCTGATGATAAACTACGGCTAAATGCAATTACATAGAGAATATAAACACCCTAGTTGCTATCTTTCAAGCAAGAAGAGATGCCTATGCTAGAAGGCTTCCATTCCTTGAAGCATGTCCAGAGCCAGACGGCTGCCCAAATACAAATTCTGCCAAAAGATCCCTTCAATCCTCCCAAGACTCCAATAAATAGCTTCACTTGCCTCCTCAAAACCCTAATTCGATTTCCAAGGCAAACCCTAATCCCCTCCTCAACATGGCGCCATCACACCTAGCCAAAAAATCAATGAAATAATATAAAAATATCACCTTGGTAAGTTTCGCCATGTTTTTGACTTTGGCCAAGGATAAAAATATTAATTAAATCCTCCATGAGGGCGCCACCCATAAAGTCCCCCTTTTAAGTGATGTTTTTAAGTTGTTGGACTAGGCCAAGGGGGGATAAGCAACTTTATAATTATAATGATTATTTAATTAAAATAAAGTTACTTGACCACACAACTCCAAAATCTGAAGCTAGAACCTGACCATGCTCCTGGAGTTAGCTGAACAGGATGTAGAGATTGCCCGATGCCCCGCGAGCCCTGCCAAAAATAGAACTTACTAAAAATAGTAAATTCTGAAAACTGCTCCAAAAACTGAGATGAAGACATCGTTGCGAAGCCCTCTGAACCATCAGAAAAAGCCGACGATGAACCCATCCAAAAAGACCTCCTCAAAAATAGGAAACCCTAATTTTACCCTCCGACTGGCCTCCGAGCTTCCTAGAAAGAGACCAACGGTTGCAGAAAGGATCAGGTTTGAGAAGGGGACATTACAGTCCGCCCTCCCCAAGATTGCTTGCCCTCAAGCAATCGCAACCCAGGATGCTGCAATATCTCATCATTTTCCCATGTTGCATCCTCCAAAGGTAGGTTCTTCCACTTCACTAAATATTCTCTGACAGTTCTATTCCTCAAAGAACGTTCTCTGACATCAAGTATCTCCTCGGGAACTAGAATCAATAGTCCTTCTTCGTCCAACGGTGGCAACTGTGAAGAAGCAATCACATTGTGTCCAAGTGCCTTCTTGAGGCGAGACACGTGGAAGACGTTATGCACTCTGCTATCTGAAGGTAGCTCTAATTCATAAGCTACAGCCCCAATCTTCCTGATGACCCTAAATGGTCCATAGAAGCGCGGTTTCAGCTTCTCAGCTCCACTCTTCTTGAGAGTAGACTGTCTATAAGGTTGTAACCGGAGATAGACCATGTCCCCAACCTCAAAAGAACGCTCTACCCGTCTCTGATCAGCATATAACTTCTGCTGATTCTGTGCAATCTGCAAATTATCTTTTAAGGACCTCATTATGTCTTGACTCTGCTGCAATAAATCCTTGGCTAAAGGGGCTTTGCTATCCCCAAACACCAAATCTGCAAAGTTGGGTGCTTCATACCCATAAAGTGCCAAGAAGGGAGACATTTTGATTGACATATGATAGGTAGAGTTGTAGCAATACTCGCCTATATGCAGCCACTTAACCCAAGCTTTCTGCTGCTCTGACACATAATTTCTCAAGTAGCCTTCCAGCCACTTGTTCACAACTTCAGTTTGCCCATCAGTTTGGGGGTGATAACTTGTGCTTGGAGTCAGCACAGTACCACTCATTCTAAAGACTTCCTGCCAAAATGTACTTAGGAACTTACTGTCCCTATCACTTACAATATTCTTTGGCAATCCATGAAGCCTAAACACTTCTCGAAAAAATAAATCTGCAACTTGGGCTGCAGAAAAAGTACTGGTAATGGCAAAGAAATGAGCAAACTTGGTTAATCTGTCAACCACCACGTAAATGCAATCCCTCCCTTGGGCCTTGGGCAACCCAGTGATGAAATCCATTGAAATGCTTTCCCATTTTTGATTGGGAATGGGAAGTGGTTGCAGCAATCCGGCGGGCAATGTATGCTCATTCTTATTCGCTTGACAAACAGGACATTCCTGAATGTAGCGTTGCACCTCCTTCTTCAGACCTTTCCAAGAAAACCTTTCGCGGATCTGCCTATAGGTCTTGAAAAAACCTTGATGGCCAGCAACTGGGATGTCATGAAAATTCACAAGGATCTTTCTTTTGAGCTTAGAATCAGCCACCAAAAAGATTCTTCCCTTATAGTGAATCAATCCCTCAACCACCTGATACTTCTCATCATGGAAAGTACCTTCTAAAATGCTGGTTGCAAACTGATTTTTGGCATAATCAGCAAGCAACATGTCTCTCCAATCTGCAGTAAGCTCACACAATGAGCTAAGATGAGGCCGTCTGGAGAGAGCATCGGCCACGACATTATTTTTCCCTTTGACATATTCAATGTCAAAGTCGTAAGCTTGCAGCTTACTCACCCATTTCTGTTGCCTCTCATTTAAATCCTTCTGGTGCATAAAATGCTTGAGGCTATTGTGGTCTGTTTTTACCACGAACTTGTTTCCCACCAAGTACTGCCTGAACTTGGCTAATGCATGCATAATGGCAAGCATTTCTTTGTCATAAATTGAATAGGATCTCTCCACACCCCTCAATTTTCTGCTCTCAAACACGATAGGGTGTTTGTCTTGCATCAGGACAACGCCAACTCCTTCACCTGATGCGTCACACTGCAACTCAAATGGTTTGGAAAAATCTGGAATGGCTAGAACTGGACACGAGCTCATGATTTTCTTAAATTTATCAAACACCTCTTGAGCTCTTTCGGACCAAACAAAGGCCCCCTTTTTGGTGAGATCAGTAAGAGGAGCTGCATTATGGGAATACCCCTTAACAAACCTCCGATAAAAACCACATAGACCTAGAAATCCTTTTAATTGAGTCAAGTTCTCGGGAGGTGGCCAATCCATTACTGCTTTTATTTTCTCCGGATCCACCTTTACTCCCCCAGCACTGATTATGTGACCCAAGTACAATAACTCCTCCATTCCAAATTCACATTTGGAAGCTTTTGCAAACAAACTTTCTGACTCTAGGGTACTAAGCACTACCTCCAAATGTTTAAGGTGCTCATCCCAAGTCTTGCTGTAAATCAGGATGTCATCAAAAAATATCAGCACAAATTTCCTTAACTGATTCTGAAAGACCCGGTTCATGCAAGACTGGAAGGTGGCTGGAGCATTAGTCAACCCAAAGGGCATGACTAGGAATTCAAAATGGCCATAGTGGCATCTGAAGGCTGTCTTTTCCACGTCAGATCCCCTCATCCGAATCTGGTGGTAGCCCGACCTCAGATCGATCTTTGAAAAGAACTTGGCCCCATGCAACTCATCAATGAGTTCATCAATTCTGGGAATGGGGTATCTATTTTTGATGGTGCTTTGATTCAAAGCACGATAGTCCACGCACATGCGCATGGTCCCATCTTTTTTCTTAACAAGCACTACTGCTGAAGCAAAGGGACTCTTGCTTGGGCGAATGAAACCCATCTCCAGGAGTTCTTGAATATTCCTTTCTATTTCATCCTTCTGCCTCTTTGGATACCGGTATGGAGTTGTGATCACTGGTTTAGCTCCTTCCTTGAGCTCTATAATGTGTTCTGAACCCCGTTCAGGGGGAGGTCCAGGAGGCAAGTCGGCAAAAACTGCACTCTTCTTTGCAAGCAGAGACTGGATATCAGGAGGTTGATCACGCTTAGCCTCAATGGGACTTGCAGGGAGGATCATACATTCGGCAACCCATTCAACTTGATCATGACGGATCAGTCTTGCCATTCTTTTGAATGACACCACTCGCGGACCTCCATTAGACATGCCTCTTAGAACTACTCTCTTCCCATCTGATTGAAACTTTAACTCCATAGTTTGCAGATTCAAGGAGATCTCTCCAAGAGATCGCAGCCATTGAATACCTAAGACAGCATCAGTATCCCCAATGTGTACTACGTAGAAGTCATCCTTGACTTCGTAGTTTCCCAACTGCATGGTCATGTTTGAAATCTTCTTGGTGCAAGAGATATGAAATCCATCTGCGACCATGACCTTGAACCCTTCAAACTCTTCAGTTTGCAGCCCCTTCTTGGCTACTACAACTTCATCAATGAAGTTATGTGTTGCTCCGGTGTCGATCAAGGCAACAATTCGCTGCCCTTTGATCATCCCACGAACCTTGAATGATTCGTTTCTTTGAAAACTAGAGAGCTGGGCCAAGACTCCACCACACTCCTTTTCATCTCCAGATTCTTCTGGGGCTCTATCACCTTCACTTTCTTCATAATCAGATTGCTGGTCGGATAAATCAGACCCACTTTCACCAGCAGAATAATATTCAATCTGATTGAACTTAACCCCCTTTTGACAAACATGATCTTGAGACCTTTTTTCTCTACACCGAAAACATAACCCTTTCCTTCTGAGTTCATTCAGGGTTTCTGGATCCAACCTGGTAACATTTGGATTGCGGTTCTTGAACTCTTGGTGTTGAGGTCTCAAGGGTGGTCTATGCTGAGGCCTTTTTCCCTTATCCCTTTTCTGAAAGGGGGAATTTGACTGAAACTTGGCCTTAGGAGCAGCCCACTCCATGTTCCTTGCCTTTTTCATGGCTTCTTGCAATGATGGAGGGTCAAAGGCTTTGATCCAACCTTTGAGAGGTTCTGTCAACCCTTCACTAAACAAAATCACCAGTCTCCTTTCCGTGATTCCAGTCACCATGACTGAGAGCCTTTGAAACTCTGCAATGTAAGCCTCGACCGTACTATATTGTCTCAGTTGAGCAAGCTCTCTGAAATGGATTTCAGGATCCTTCTTCTCAAACCTCTCGATGAGCCTAGTGGTGAACTCATCATACGTTGTGATAGACCGATGACCAAGAGTAATGAGGCCATGGTACCACCACTCGTGCGCTACTCCGTCCAGGTGCAGCGTAGCGAACTTAATCGCTTCTTCTTCTGCCATTGGCCTAAGAGCTAGATAGTTATCCAGCTTCTGAATCCAAGCTCGGGCTGAATTAGTCTCACTCCCGTCAAAGTGTGGAAGGATGACTTTGTTGACAGCTTGGTACAAATCCCCTTGATTGAATGATCTCCTTTGGTCATAATACCTCCCTTGTCCTTTGTTTTTCCTTTTATGATCCATAAAATCATTATAGGACATATCCATTTTGATGTCTTCAGGCAGAGAATCATACTCTGCTCTACCGAGTCTCAACTGCTCCACAAATGAAGCATTCTCCTCGGGATCTGGCTGGTTGATTGTAGGTGCCAGGAAAGTGGGTTTAAAGGGTCTGGAAGAAATGTTGGTATTATTAGGCACTATTCGGCCTACATGCTCATCATGCGGTTTGGAAGCACTATACTCTCCTCTATGGCCTGAGTTATTCTGAGGAGTGGTGTTCTGACCCATTTTTCCCATCATGAGGGAGACCATGTCCATCAAAGCATCCATCTTTCTTTCAAACCTCTTCCCGGGACTCAGAGATCTTTCCCTTTCCTTTCCGCTATCTTCTCTGTTGTGGGTGTGCCTCTCATTACCCCCAACTGATCTCTCACCCTCTGCCATATCAGATTCCTGAGAAGACTCCCAGTGAGCCCACAAGACTTCTGAGGCTGTTTGACCCTCAGGAGGCTGATGAAACTGAAATTGTTTCCCAACCTTCTTATCTTCTCTTGCCCAATATCGTTTTTCTCTGTCACTCATAGACAAGTTGCTCACAGGATGGCAGAATCTTGGCTCTGATACCACTGAAATATCCCTAGCCAATTTTTTGAAATTTTTGATCAACTTAATTACAACAACTATATGAGTGATCAATTAGTTCTGAGAAAAAGTATTTGATTTGCTGAAGTAACCCTAACCAGAATGGCACCGTGTGGATGAGCATTGGTCAGAGGATCTTAGTTGCTTATGCAAAGAACTCTAACCAGTATGGCGCCGGGATGGCGAGCATTGGTCAGAGGGTCCCTGAAATCTAGAACTGGAAGGAACTCAACGCCAAGTATGTGCTACCCACTCCAGACGGATAGGGGCTACCATATGACGGAGTGGAACTTAAATGCTTGAATTTAATTGATTGCAGAAATTAAAAAGACACTCGACATCCAGGATGTGCTTTCAATCCCAACAGGGAGAGGAGCTACCATAGGATGGAGGTAGATAAGATAAGTTTGGTTAGCTTGACAATTACAACCAAGATCACAGTTCAAGACTGCCAGTACTACTGGCCAGATTACAATCAAAAGAAATTCTTTCACAACTCCCCTTTTTGAAGAGAGTTTCTGATTCAACATAAATCTGCACATTCAACTGCGAACCCATGGATCACTGCCAACAGCTCATTTCTTCCTCGTACGATCTTCTTTCCTCCGGAAACTAGTTGCAAAATGCCTTGGTGACATGGAAACCTGCGAAAGACTCAAACAACACTGCAAAACCCTCACAATGAAAAATGGCACGATTTCCAATGCATTTAAAATGGTACGGCTGGCTGCAAAATACGATTTGTCATTAAAATTAAATGCATGAACCAAACTTGCTGAAACCCTAGGAAATGCAACGCCTATGTGAGGCAAATGCAAAGAACTAATACCCACAATGCAATTTTTTTGTATTTTCTGGTTGTGAACAAAACATGAAATTAGTCGCGGGAATTCTAGATGCAGAAAACTGAATGAACTATAAGCCTAAATGATTACAATGAAAACTCTGATGATAAACTACGGCTAAATGCAATTACATAGAGAATATAAACACCCTAGTTGCTATCTTTCAAGCAAGAAGAGATGCCTATGCTAGAAGGCTTCCATTCCTTGAAGCATGTCCAGAGCCAGACGGCTGCCCAAATACAAATTCTGCCAAAAGATCCCTTCAATCCTCCCAAGACTCCAATAAATAGCTTCACTTGCCTCCTCAAAACCCTAATTCGATTTCCAAGGCAAACCCTAATCCCCTCCTCAACATGGCGCCATCACACCTAGCCAAAAAATCAATGAAATAATATAAAAATATCACCTTGGTAAGTTTCGCCATGTTTTTGACTTTGGCCAAGGATAAAAATATTAATTAAATCCTCCATGAGGGCGCCACCCATAAAGTCCCCCTTTTAAGTGATGTTTTTAAGTTGTTGGACTAGGCCAAGGGGGGATAAGCAACTTTATAATTATAATGATTATTTAATTAAAATAAAGTTACTTGACCACACAACTCCAAAATCTGAAGCTAGAACCTGACCATGCTCCTGGAGTTAGCTGAACAGGATGTAGAGATTGCCCGATGCCCCGCGAGCCCTGCCAAAAATAGAACTTACTAAAAATAGTAAATTCTGAAAACTGCTCCAAAAACTGAGATGAAGACATCGTTGCGAAGCCCTCTGAACCATCAGAAAAAGCCGACGATGAACCCATCCAAAAAGACCTCCTCAAAAATAGGAAACCCTAATTTTACCCTCCGACTGGCCTCCGAGCTTCCTAGAAAGAGACCAACGGTTGCAGAAAGGATCAGGTTTGAGAAGGGGACATTACAAATTTCATGCCATTGTGTCTTTGCGCATAGACCTTTCATATGCTGTGCAGGCCCCTTGATTTCTCTCTGTGCTAATTTTTATTGTATTTGCTAGTTTGCCCTTTCGTTTTCTACGCTTCACATTCCCTTCATGGACCAAGTTTATTTCTTCTTCTCTAGACTGTTTTCTTCAATCGATGTATTTTGCAAAATGTTATATCACTACAATTTGGTTTTAAATTATCTCAATGGTTCTATTTCCCTTTCAAATCAATAGCTTCTTTGATGGATGTCAATTTGCACTTATTGGAAGCTGAGTCGGTATTTTATTTACTTTTATTATTGCAATTGTTGAAACCTTTGTGAAGCCTTTTCATTATGCTGTGCAGCTCCCTTCCTCCAAAAGTAGTTGGGTGTCTTTTTATCTCCCATATTGCAGCCATCATTAAAACATCTGTCCATATCAATTTGGTGTTTGGCATTCCATGAGAGCACATTTCATTTCAGCAGATTTGTCAGCTACCAAATGCATTTGTTTGAAAGTTTCAAAAGCTGTTCCATTAGTTCCATTTTGTGCATATCTGGCAAAGAGTGCTGTCTATGCTTCCATATTTGCATTTGCCGCCACAATATGCATATAAGATGAGTTGAAGGATAATACACGTTCACCTAAAGGCCATATTGCAGCCTTAATCATCTTCTTTATTTTCAACCAAATGAGGATGGATATTACCAAGTGTAGAAATTCCACCATTCTCATAAACATGTATGTGGCTGTTTGAATCAAGTATTACTTCACAACCACCTACCTGTCGTGAGCCAAAACTCAAAAAAGTTCAATGAAGAGAAGCTAACAAAACTGAGACAAACCAAAAATGAAGCAAACAGAGTGGAAACAAATTATTTTTGGGGGGATGCTGATTGCCTATAAGCCCGCGTGCTCCTGCATCAGCACACCCCACAACACTTCAAATCTACAAAATATAGAAAAATATATCAAGCAGGTAAACGAATTTCAGAAGGCACATAGCAAGAAAGGAAAAGACTCGAACAAATTTCAGAGCTCCAACCATCTGGAAACCCCACATGTTCTTATGGAGGAAGGGATGAATAAAAATAGTTGCTGCCCTCTGGCCCAGTTAAAGATTCAAATTCATATGCAAGCAAGAAAACAACCCTGTATTCCTCTCAGTATTCAAACCTGCAAAATCCAGAACAAGAGCTCAAACCTTGAGTAAGAAGAAATCGTTTTAAGAAGATTTTACCCCTAAATAGTAAAAGCCTATAGATCAGAGTACACTGGTGAACAAAATGAAAGGAAATTATCTAGTGAACTCCATTCAAGTTCCCCTAAGTTCATGGACAGCTTGGATACTCAAACCAACAAAATAATTCAGATCTAGACACCAGAAGGACCTAGGGAAATCATAGAGTCCAAACAGAAGCCTCAAATAGAAGAGTTCCTAACATACAAATACCCTCTTGGAAGATGAGGTGAATTGGAGTCCCCTACAAACTTCAAATGCTTGAAGTAGTTGTATAACTATTATATTGATCTAAGTCTCCTCTAAGAAACAACGTGTTCAACACATATAAATTATTAATTAATTGTAATTCTAAAGAGCTTTGGGCAGCAAACACTAAGACAATGATCCAATGGATCCAGTGACAGCCAGTGTGTTCTCTATATTTATCCCTCACAACCATAGGGAGCTTTGGCAAGTTTATTTCAATGACAAGCAAGTTTCATGGTTACCAACATCTATATTCCTGATTCCTTTACCAACATCTATATTCCTGATTCCTCAATTGGGTACTTACCGTATAGAACATCTGTGAATCCTTATGGGACAATTTAACTCAGTAAAAACTGCAGAAGCAAACCAGGGGGCGGGAAATACAATGCATGTAATGTCCCCTTTTGTAAATGCCCTAGTTTTGCCCTAAAACCACAAATTCCTTTCAAATAAGAGATGTAAGATGGTTGGAGTTATAACTTTATCAATTTCATCCTGATTGAGACCCCTCAATCATGTTAATATAAGATCAATCTTTCCTAGTAGGATTAGAGACATTATCTTAATCATCATTGTAGTTTACACAATGTGCATGTGGATTCCCTTCAGGCTTTACCCAACAACCTATCCACGTTATGAAGCACCATAGAAGATCATACAAGACACCTTGAGCTTATCCATCAAGCCTAGGAGCACGGAATGACACCCGTCATTCGGTCTTCCAACTCCACTCAGGATTACTCAACTCGAATGGACCATCAAGCTACTTGTTTTCCTTATATGCCCACATCTCCCCTCCATAACAGAACAGTAGATTGGATGAAGCTTTAGAGGAACCTTATCATAATTAAGATTATAAGGGATACGTCATAATAAAGATTATACATACATCATGCCCAGCTCTTTGTGCTTAACAAAGACTGCTGACTATTCTTAATATCTCCAATCAGAACTGTCTTTTATATCTGATTGTCTTTTAATTCTCTGTTGTTCAATTGAAGTATTTACTACTTCCTCTGTCCTTGAATACCAATCTCCAATATATATCCTCTTCCTTGGAGTGGAAGAGTCATGTCCTTCCATAATCCACGTCCCTTTCTTCCAAGGTAGTGTCTTCTTCATAGTGACCACTGCCTTTTGACTACCGCTGATTGTAATTATCTTGATTGTTATTAACTTAATAAAAATCTTTTGTGCCTCTTTAATAATGAGTTGCAGCTGCTGGCATGTAATCGCATATTCTTAATTATGCATATCTTAATAAAACATCCTCCTATATCCTATCGCTGCAGAATTGTTATCTTACGTGGTATTGGAGGACTGTCTAGTTTAATAATCTATAAGACTCTAACCTAACTGACCAAGAGAGTTTTGACCAAGGGAGAAGAGTGACATCTTGGATTTCATTTATTTATATTCCTTTTAAGGATATGTTTCTTTAATAAAATATACTTCTCTTTCCTAACTAATTTTTCTGTTATAGAGGAAACCGCTATTGCCAAATGGGGAAAAGGTCGATCAAACAATGAGTCTTATTGCCTTTGATCTACAGAAATCTGACTGCTGTTAACGAGTTATTGTTTCTATTGTCCATGAAATTGTGAAGTCTTACTTCGTAAGACAATTACAATTGCGATCGGCTGTTTCAATCAATACTTGGATTGGGTCATGACAATGCATGAGTTGCAAAATCCTTGCTTGGTCTTATTTAACAGGCTAACTTATTAGATCTCAAATTTCAGAATGGAGTTTATACATGGACAAATAGACATAAAGACCTAGGAAAGATCTCTCAAAAAATAGACAGAATACTAATGTCCAATAACTCAGTTCCTTAAAAACAAATCAATGCCAAAATTCATGACTCTACTCTCTCATACCAATGGTCCATCATTCTTAAGATCATGATGCCAACATAGTGGAAGTGTCAACTGTATAGGTTCAGAAGTATGTGGCTAACACGTCCAAAAAATTTAGGAAAGGTTAAGTAATGGTGAAAAAAACATCCAAACTACCAAGTCATTGTATGTTAAAATTTCATCAGGATTTATATTTTCCCCAAAAATAAATGTGAGTGTAGAATGTCAACTATGTTCACAATGTTTTTATACAAGCAAGAGATGGAAGATGCCCTGATAAAAATCCAAAAGCAGACAAGGGAAGATGAATTCAAAGATGCTATGGTAATAGACAAGCAAGGATCGATCTCCAAATTATCCACTCTGATCCAGAGAGAGGAACTGTGATGGAGAAAACATTTCTGTGACAAATGGATCCTTGCTGGTGACTCAAACGCTTGTTTCACAAATGAGTCCTAAACAAACATTATACAAACTCATTGTCCACTAGCAAACACAACCAAGGGAGTGAATTACCCTATGATAATGAGAACATAGAACATGCAACAAAATATTTCAAAGGCAAACTCTCTTACAAAGAATCAAGTCCAAATGCTAATATAGGTCAAGAGGAATTATACTAAATGTCCCAACGCTTCTAAATGAAGATGACAATAATTCCCTTCTCGGTCCTGTAACTGAGGAAGAACTGAAGCTGGCATTTTTCTCATCAACACTGACAAGGCATGATTTTTAGTCCTTTTCAAAGCCTTATGAGACCTCACAAAGGGAGAATAACAAGATGTTGTGGATGAATCAAATAGAAACAAACAAATCCCAAGGAAAATTAAATTAGACTTGATTGATTCTCATTTGAAAGCATTTGCAAAATTATAGAAAAAACAATTCCCAAAAGGATTGGTCATTTCTTCCCAACATCATTTCAGAAACTCAATCAGCCATTGTTCCAGGGCACCATATCAAAGATAACCTATGTTACCCCGAGTTTCCGGGACGGGGACGGCAGGGAACGGCGGGACGAGTTTCCGGGACAGCAAATTTTTTTGCCAATTTTGGGGACGGCAAAGGGGACGGCTATATAAAATATAGGGAAAATTTAAAATATATAGTGAAATTTTAAATGTTCATATGAAAAATAGATAAAGCATGTACATATACATTATATTCATATGAAAACATGGATAAAGCAAGTATATGTACATTATAGAACCTTAACATACCACATTTATGTTCAGAATTCATTGTCAATACTCAATATGCATTCATAATTGAAAATACATTGTCAATATGCCAACACTTGTTTGCATGTAGTTCATTGTTTATTTCTGGTTGAAGGATATTTTGATAGTCTTCCATTTCTATTATGACCTACAACCGCTTCTTTATGCACTACAAAGTTTTGGATGTTTGTGAAATTCTATACCAAGCTGTTATTCATATTTCTGAGTGCTTTTGGCTATGATTCAGACCTGTTTACCTTTCATAATTGTGAAAAGTCCAATATTGCAGACCTACAACCACTTTTTTACGCACTACCGCGTTCTAAGTGTTTGTGAAATTTATTACCAGGCTGCTGCTCATTATTTCTAAGTGCTTTTGGAAGTGATTCAGACATGTTTACCCATCATATTAATTAAAATCCAATTTTATAGACCTATAATAAAATAAAAAATTGTTTTTTTGAGCATTGAGTCTTTTTTTGTTTTTTAAATGTGCTGGGAAAAGGGGGACGCCTGGCCGTCCCCGGGACGGTTAGGGGATGGGGGGGACGTCCCCAAACCATATTGGGGACGGGGGGACGTCCCCTTTGAGAGTCACTGCCGTCCCCAAGTTTCCGGGACGTTTCCCACAAATTTTGCAATTTTGGGGACGGCGGGGGGACGTCCCCTAACCGTCCCCAAGTCCCCGAAACGTCCTCGGTACGAGGACGGGGGATTTTAACCCAAGGACGCATCCCCAGGTTACGTAGAAGATAATATGATATGAGTTCAAGACTCCTCTAGTCCATTAAGATTAAAAAAAGATCAGGTATTCTAAGTCTTTGGATAGATGTCATTCGAATTTTTTTTATCAAAAATAGCATTACCAACTTGTATTGAGATGTAGCATTGATGAATGTATAGTGGTATTTTCCTATTTAGTTTTAACCTAGCCCAACCCAACACAAATAAAAAATTGGAGGTTCTTTGGAGGCTTTACATGGCCAAAAATCAGCCAGTTTTTATGACTACATTCCATGGAAAAGTTTTTAAAATTACTACCCTTCAAAAAGAGTGATAGATAGACTGTTCAATTTATCCAAATTGCATGGGAGCAGGTGAAACAATAGAACACATCTTCATACAGTGCCTTTAGGTGATGGACATTTGGCAAGCAATTGCATCCATCTTTTGAGTCAACGTCCCAATTCCCATAGGTTAGATAAAAAGCTTTTAAAAGGTATTAAAAAGCAACTTGTGTCTAATTTTGTTCCAAGGCCTTATCAGATTCACCCCAAACTGCATACCGCAGCACATTTGGAAGAAGGGGAACAAAAGACATGAAAATATGACAACCTCAACTCATCACCTCTTCAAACTAGTGCAAGACAACATAATCAAAACTACAAAAAATTTCAAGGTCCATAAATACCCTCAATACTCCAGCAACGTGAATGACTTTGCTGTTGTAAGAAACTAAAAAATACCTATCCACTTCTAACTCTAGGGCACAAGGGTTCAACCCTTGAGGGGATGAACTCTGTTGAGCAAGATTAGATCAAACACATATTTTAATGGAGCCTAAATCAGCAACCACAACAAAAGCATTAGGCAAAATCAAATAACCTTGCCAATCTCCTTGTTGTGGATAAGGGGCTTGCTCTTACTCTTAAAGAAGAATACAAAAAATCTAGTGATAAAAGGAGATTCAAAAATAATTCTCAAAATGATTCAAAACCACAATAACCCCAAGAAATGCTACCATTGGAAATTGCAGGCAATAATTCATGATATTCATCAGAGATTCTCAAATTTGATAACTATAAACACCATTACATCCCTAGAACCTTAAATGAAATGGCAAACAAACTTACCAAACTAGCCAATAAACCATATGGTCAAAGCCACCTAATCATTCCATGCACATTGATGGAGAAGTAACCGAACTTTCAATGCATTTTATGGAACTATGCTACTTCCCAAAGCCCTCTATTTTCAACAATTAACCTTGTCCTTATTCCACCCATACCACCCCAAGGAAAGAATTCTTGGCTACATTACACCACGTTTCCAGGACAAGAACAATGGATGGGGGAATGCATTTTCAAGACAAATATTTTGAAAAGCCATTATTTAGGGGATAGAAAGGGATAGCTATGTAGAAAATAGGGAAAACTTAAAAATATAGGGAATCTCAAATATTTATATGGTACATTGATGAAGCATTCAGCATATACATTATAGAACCTTAATACATAACATTAGAGGTTCATTGAGATTTCATATGAGAGTCGACGCACAAATTAACAAAATTTCATCGCTTTAGTTTTCCATGTGCATATATATTATATGAATATTACAACAAGGTGCCCTAAGGCAAGTTACAATTTCAAAATGACAAAAACATAGAAAACAGCAAATACATGCATATGTATGAATGTCTGTGTGTTAGCATATATGTTAGTCCCTATGCCTTTACTTTGCTTGATGACCACCCCCACCTCCCTGTCCTTCATCTCAAAGCTTCTAAAGTTAGGAAACACCTATGAACAATGCCCCTCCACTGTGTACTCCCTTTGAATTTATTTTAACATCTCCCACTTACCCTCACACTTTCCTCTTAAAATTTTAAAGTAATTAAGAAACGTTGCCTACAGTAATCAATAAAACAACACAACCCTTGGCTCCATTTTGATTTCACCATTATTGCAAGCAACCTTTTTACAGCTACTATGAAGTTCCATGATTTTAGCCTAATCACTTTTCAAACATAATACCCTAATCACAATTTTAATTTATTAATACGGGGGGCATTAATAGATTAAAATACCATCTTGCAAATATACCAGTCCATGATGTTAATCCATGCACACTTGTGCCTCCTAAGGTTATGTGTGAAATAATTAGAAACCTTTGAACAGCAAAAAGAACTTAAAAAAAGGCAAAGAGAGGAGATGGCAGCCATTGGTGGAAGTGGAGAGTCTTCTTCCATTCCTCCATTTCGTCCATCTTCAAGTGTTAGCGGTAGTGGTAGTGTAAGCATTGGGCCTAGAGTTCATGCATCTTGGTTAGATGCATATATTTTGCCACGCAGTACTCCATGTTCCCAACCGGCACTTAAGAGCATGGGTTGGAACAAATAGAAATGCAGTGCAACTAAACGTGCAATTGGAGACAGTTGGTCCTACTGCACCATTCAATTCCATCCAGCCAAGTAATTCTTTATTTTTGTTTGTTTTATAATATATAGCTTGATTCTTTGTCTCTTGAATTTTAATACTTAGATGCATGTTCAATTCAAATTTATACTATCCATTTTACAATACATATTTTATTTAATTTATTTGTGAAATGTGTTAGGCCTCCTTATTGGGAAAACATGGTTGATGTCATTACTGTTTGTGGGGCAGAATTCATAGCCCCTAATGATGAGGCGATAAAGGGCCCCATTATGCCACAAAAGATGGCTGATGTGAAAACCACAATAGAGGAGCAGCAAGTCAAATGGAGAAAGGGTTGCACCATCATGAACAGTGGTGTGACAAATAGAATAAATAAAACATTGTTAAATTTTCTTGGTTCTTCCTCAAGTGATGGTAATTCGGATTCCTAAAATGCATTGATTTAGTGATTAACATTTTTAATTTATGCTTTATTAAATCATTGATTTTGTTTATTTTTCAAGTGGCACAACATTCATCAAATCTATTGATGCTTTAGGAAACACCATTAAGGAACACCAAAAATGTTGAATACCTTTGTCAAGCTTTGAAGGGAGTGTTGGCTAAGGTGGGTGAAGAGAATGTGATACAAGTGGTTATAGATAATGCAGCAAATTATGTTGTTGTAGGTAGACTATCGATGGATAGGCACCCATGATTGTTTTTGACTCAATGTGTTGCTCATCACCCTGATCTCATATTGGAGGATCTTGGAAAAAATCCATGGATCCAAAGCCTGTGCGTAGATAGCAAAAAATATTTGTAAATTCATATAAGATCACAAATGGGTCCTCCTCAACCTTATGAGGCAATTCACAAAGTAGAAGGAGATGCTCATGTTGATATAACAGGATTTGCAACCAATTTCATCACATTACAATCCTTGATTCAAACAAAGGGAGCTTTGACATGTGTGCTAGTTAGTGAGGAGTCGACTTCCTCATCGTATGCTAAGAGCAATGCAAGGTTTGATATGACAAATTGGATTTTTGATGAGCAAAGCTTTTGGTACCTACTATTGCAATCATAAAGGTAAATCTACTTGTACACTATTTTTATAAATATTTTTCTTTTATTTCACATAGCCTTTGGTAATTCTCCTATGAGTTGTTGATGGGGAAAAGCCCACAATGGGCTACGTATATGACAGCATGGATAGGACTAAGGAGGCCAATAGATCCATTTATGCGCGAGTTGAAGATAAGTATCACCCCATTTCGGGAATCATTGATAGGTGATAGCACCTCCAGTTTCACAAGCCTCTCACGCAACTTCTTATTTCCTCAATCTAGCATTCCAATCCCACCCTGATTTCAAGGCAAATGAGAAGGTTCTGAATGGGCTCTACACAATCATAGAGCAAATGATGCCTGATTCTGGTGTTGGAGAACAAATGGCCCATGAGATTGAGATCTTTACACTTGCGCAAGGAGATCTCTATTGAACACACAAGAGTACAAAGAGGAGGGGGGAATCGGTACTTAAACAATTTCTCTTTAATTTGATTAACAACCATTTATCAAAAGTAACTAGCTAACTGCAAGAACTATTACACAAAAGCACATAACCATAACACCATATTTACATGGAAAACCCAACAAAGGAAAAAACCACAGTGACAAAGCTACTTGGAGCTACTATCCAAACCTAGCCTTACAATAGGATAAACAGGATTACATCTTTGTTTTAGGGCATCAACCCAAGGAAGCTAGAACTCCCTAAAGTACAATTTTGCAACAAAAAGAATAACTTGATGGCTTTACTCCACTAATCAGTCAACAATATTTCTAATCTGCACCATTAACTACTTCTGGCTCACTGCCTTCGGCATTTGCACATTCTCAACACACTCTATACTTATACATATCCAATAATTTTGATCTTCTATATCCACTGCAATCTCAAAACCTCAATCAAGTCAGCTCCAAGATGACATGTAGATGAGATACGAATTGATTTCATCAGTCAGCCACATAAAATACTCTGCAAGTATTCAAAACATCAAATAGGTCAACAGTAGATGAAATATGTAGAGCATTACACACGTCGGCCACAAAACTCATAAGCCATCAGAGATAATGTGTTGCGATTCAAAACAAGATTCAACTCGGCCCGAGCACATCTCAATACAAACTCTCAAAGGGGAGTGGACACAGAAACATGGCGCAATTGTGAAAACAATGTCCTGTTGACCCATCATCCATTAGACACCCAAAGAAACAATACTGAACTGTTTTGCAGTACTGGAAGGAGATGAATATCACTATGCAAATCAAGATACATACACTTTTACCCTTTTTACATCCCTTTCAATATATGAATGATACATGGTAGCGCAAGTACATAACCATTTGTACAAGTGAAGACAGTGCCTCCCAATTCAACTATATCACTTTGGCACTATGAAAACTGAACTTGCAATACACCAAATCATTTGGAACTTGAATAGAACATACCTTGGACATCAATGAGGGCATCCTCAAAACTGCATGGCCATGTCAAACAGTACGGTGGAATGTAGAGCATTCTGGCTTGACCTGTGAGACCCTTTACTCTGCCTTAGCATAGTCTGATACACTGTCAACTCTAACTTTCTTTTTGAAAGAGGTTGTGCCATGAAATCCTGAATATAACATCTCTATAGCTCAGCAAACTTAACTTCTGAACCACAAGACAATATCTTGCTATGTGGAGGAATGTGGACCAGAAACAGTGTCTGCCTTATAAGATATACTATTATTGCCTTAGATAATTTTCTGTAACATGTCATTATGTGTGGTGTATCAAACTGATAGTAGATTACTGCAAATCACTTATAACATGTGTACTAACTACTGCATCTTACTTATCTAAATTGATTATCTTTGAAAAAGATCTCATCAAAACATTGATTCATCAAGGAAACACATTGATTATCAGTTTTATTTTGTCAATACTTTATCTTTGTCCTTAATGTGTATCCTTACTTTAAGGCATCTTACTTAGACATCCAAATAGATTATCATTAACAGTTTTATATGGAAGACAATTGATTCAGCATTGTCAATACTTTATCTTCCTACAGTTCAACATTGATTATCAGTTTTATTTTGACAATACTTTATCTTCTTACTTTCAGGCATATAAGTCACAGCTTCTTTTGGTGCTTTATATGGTTCAGTGTTCCTTACTGCCACTGGTACTTTTGGGTCAATCCCACTTTTTGTAAATTAGGTCTTATTTTCTGCCTTTGATCCCACTGTGAACAGGTTAATGGCGATTTAAATTTGTAAAAGACAACATTCTCTCTCATTCATTATAATGTCTTTCTGTCAAAAGAAATAGTCTATTACTTTTATCAACAATCAGTTCTACACTATTTTATAGAACTTTTGAAATGGTCAATTATGATTGTATTAAATATCAAGCCAGGTTTCATTGTCTCTATTTGCTATAGTTGATACTTCTTTTTGTTCTCATCTTGCTTGCACAGAAATGCACTGTACATAAGCATTACCATAAAATTATAAGTACTGAATTTACTTTATAATGATTCATCTCTCAGACAAGGTAATTTGATTCAGTACAGCTATTGACAATTTAGATTTTAAATGTTGCAGTAATTATGAACACAGAAATTTTCACATTGAAGATACCTTTTAATGCAAACCAGATCTTCCATTAAAAGGACACAGAACTTCCAGGAGTACCTAACAGGATTGGGATATCCCAGGGGCTCTCCAATTTCAGAGACACATTAAGTGCATGCACATTCATAACTACAATCCTATCTCTTCATTTTTTTCATGTGGAGGGACTTTATTCCATTTCCTTTAGAGTTGCCAACAACACTAATGCACATGAAATGCCCTGACAGGATATCACAGAAAATCTTAAATAATAACAATAAATAAGTAATAAATGTGAAAGAACAGATTGTTATTTTTTCCTCAAACAAATGGCAGCAACTGAAAATCACTTCTAAAAATTATACAAATTATTAATAACAGCCATATTTTTTGTTTGGTTTTATTGTTTATCTGTCACTTTGCATTAGGTACATCACAGTTGATTCTATAATTGTTAAAACAGTATGTATTATGTATTAGAAACTTGAAGCACCAGATTCAATCGGGTGATTTGCTGGAAGCCCTCTGATGCATGGTCAAAAACACGTGTGTCCATACTCATTTGTTTACAAAACTATACTTACTGACATTTGCTTTTGAAATCAGATCATATACAATCAAGCACAAGTTAAAAAGATCTTCAATGTCAACATTCTTGATATTACCCAGCTATTTTCAAAGTGCAAATCATATATAAAAAAGTTGGCAGAATTTTTTACTTCAATTGTAGAAGAAACTAGCATCTATGAATTCTAAATATTATCTCATATTTTTCTGTGTTTGCAAATATTGTTACATACAATATCTATCCAATCTTTTCTTTCTTCTTTTTTACGTTTTTATTTATTTTGACATGAAATTTGGGGGATGCTTCCAAAACAGCTGTTGGCGGCAATATTGTACACGAAAATAAGACTAGTTAATTAAGTTGTATATGATTGGGCGTCACTATTGGCGGATAGGATGGACGAGTTCATGACGCTGCAATACAAGAAGTTCTACATGCCGCATCACGCCATTGGGTTATTCCTGGATGCAGTCCGCACGCAGATCACCCCGGGCTCACAGCCATTGGAGCCGCAAGGGCGTGTTGCATTAGACCAGCCGCCCATATTCTATTGGTCGCACTTGGACGTCTTGGCACATGGCGCCGAGAAATGTGTGGGCACAAAAAGAAAGAAGGCTGCCATGTCCAACACGGAGTCCGACACAGAAGAGTCCGATGCAGAGGAGGATGCAGATAGCGGCAGGGAGGAATCCGCAGACACCTCCCAGGTGAGCGGAGGGAGCTTCCGATTGGCAGGAAGAAGAGGCGACCAGTTGCCTGAAGAGGGGGTAGTGGAATCGGCAGGTACAGTAGGGTCTATTTTAGAATCACAGGTGCAAGTCCACTTTACACCAACCCGCTTACCGGAGACTTGTCAGTTGGCGATGCCACTGTCATTCAGGACAGTGAGTGTAGTCACCAAAGTGCCAATTCCTAGCTTCGGGCAGCCTCGGGTGACGGTAGCGATGACACCACCACAGGTGGAGACCTTGGCTAGTGCAGAGGCTTCCATGGTGCACGATGTGCCAGAGGCTTCCATGGTGCACAATGTGTCGGATGTGACAGGACAGGATGTGCCAGGGTTGCTAGGCTATATGCAAGAGGCAATGACGGAAGCAGGCGCTCTTCATGATGACCTCAATGCCTGGTTGAGCCGCTACCAGCTTACACCTATGGCACCAGCGGGAGAGGCCGCTCTCTCTCCAGGCAGGACCATGCATTCCTTGGATATCATTGATCTGGAGGAAGGGAGTTCTCCGAGCAGTAGGGCGCTTCAGAGGGTTGCGTCACCCCCTGCAGTTGTAGTCACCAGTCCGTACAAAGAGGAGGAGGTGCCTGGGGGAGTACAGCAGGGTACAGGAGAGTTGGAGCAGTTCATTGGCGAGATGACTCTGAGAGCACAGCGGCTTGTGTCATCTGCCACACTCCAGGCGGATGCCGCCATGGTTGAGCGGATCGAGGGGCTGTTGACCTTTGCCCGCACCGGATGCAGAGAGGAGTTTGAGAGGTGTTTTGAGTGTGCCGGGTGGCCTGAGACAGAGAACCAGGCGATGCTGGAGGCTTGGCGCCTCACTGAGGGGGTTGGTGAGACTCGGATGCAATCGTTGTTGAGAGCAGTGGAGCAGGCCTTCCAAGAAGGTTATCTTGAGCTTCGGAGGACACAACAGATGGCAGCGACAGTTGAGGCTTTGTGGGTAGCAGCAGTGACAGCTCGAGAGGAGCTGACTACCAGGTTTCGAGAGCTAGAGGCTACCCTGGCACAGGCCCAGACAGCGATGGACACTTTAGTAGCAGAGAAGTCTGCCTTGCTAATACAATTGGAAGAGGAAAGGGCGTCTGGAGAGCTGTTGGAGACTTGATTGGTCGATGCACTGGAGAGTGTGGACAAGAAGGATAAGGAGGTGCTGGAGGCAGCCTATATGGTAAAGACTGCCATGGAGCGGCAAATGGTGGCAGAACGGGATCTAAAGAGGAGGACGGAGCAAGTGTATGAGCTCCATGGGCGCTTGGCGTCCACCGCTACACCACCACCAGCGCCTTCTTCATCAGCACCCCCTTAGTTTTTGATTCTGTAGTCCCCATGTATTCTCCATTTTGTTGTAAGTCGCCTGGAGATGACTTTTCTTTTTTGGGGGGATGATGTTGGCGGCAATATTGTACACGAAAATAAGACTAGTTAATTAAGTTGTAATTGTCTTGGTTAGTTGGCAACCGAGGGGTGGTAGTTGCGGTGCGACGGTTGGCGCTCACACCCCCTCGGTATCTTTATATACTTCCGAATGTAACTTGTGACAGACGACTATGAATGGAATAACATCTCTTATATTTTATCTGATATCTATGGCATTATTATTCTGCATTACGTGCTTTATCTGTGTACTTTAAGTTGTTCACCCGAGAGGGCAAACAACAGCCTCCTGCTTGTTTGCCATACTCGAAATGGCTGCCAAGGAAAAAGGTATTCTGGAACGGCAAGGAAATATTTCTTAGCCGTCCAAGAGTATTGGAAATGAGGAAATCCGGGAGGGTTGGGTAGGAAATACGTTTTGGGGGAAAATGGTTATAGATTAATCATTTCTTCTATACATTAATAAACATTATTTTTCCATTTCTCAAATGTCTTTGTTGCTCTCCAAATGGAATTTAAAAATACTGTAAAGGTGATCATACTTTCAGAAAAACTACGCACTTCAAAGGATATACTTAACAACTGTTAATCTTAGGATGCCTTTTACTAAAATTGGACTGTGTTTTCTGCATGACTAGTGTGCCTAAGTTTGGACAGTATCTACATGATTTAATTTTATATTTCTGAATATTTGTTAAGTTATATAATTAGTATGTGCTGTAATCAAGAATTGAGCCCATGAAAAGGAGACACAACATCATTATTCATTAATTGCCCACCTTAAATTGACATTAAACAAAATAGAGAATCAAATGGCATAAACTTATAAATACAATCTTATCCAAAAGATATCATGATTCTATCTTCATGTGTATCTAGATCTTGGGCAGATTCTCTGTACTTGAACACTCTGAACTTGGAAAACAATGGCATTTAAGAGTTCCATAAAATCACATTGCATTTAATCAATATATAGAAGTACTTGATGGAACATGAAATAACCCTACCAAGAATTTTGTTCCATGTATGCAATCAATTCTAATTTTTAGCTTGCTGGCATTTTGTCAAACACTTCGCATAAAATCAAACATGAAATATTCTTGAATTGCAAACACATTGAGCCGCTGCAACTAAAATTCTATATCCTAAATTCATCATTAAATTCATGTCATTGACCACAGAATTCATATGGACAATTTTTCAAACATTTGTGTTCATGGAACAATTCCACAGATAATTATTAATTAAATTTCATACTGAATGCTGCTATACAAAATATTGACAAAAAAATGGGCACATCACAATAGAAAAATTCCTGACCTTTGCCAAGGTTGTCATAGCTTCCAAAGGAAATATTTAGTTTGGACTAAAACTACAAACTTAGCTGCTCCAATCAGCTGCATCCCTCAAAGAGATCACTGCGCAATGTTGCAGGAGATTCAGTAGAGCTTAGAGTCTCTCAAATTCCCAAAAAGAAGGGCACAATTCCCATTATCTCCAATGCTTTCACTTGTTTACGAGTGGTGACCAGTTTGGAGGACCCACAAGTTAACATGGCTAATTGTTTACCTTACATATGCTGTGCCTAGTTTAGACCACTCCTAAAATTCCACAGGAACATCACCCTAACATACCACATCACCCATAAAGTCCACAAAATTAAAGAATAGGCTGCACTCAGATGTTTCTTAGTCTGTTTGGGGAGTGAGAAGCTGGCAGCTAAGTAAAGAGAATCCTATAAGGTAGGACTCTTCCAAAAAAAAGTTGTGATAGCCTAAAAATAACTCCCAATACATTCCAATGACATACACTCAGGCAAACTAATAAGTACATCCTGGTAATCTTCATAGGAAAATAACACCCAATCATAAAAATAATTCTCTAACAATAATTGGTGAATAATATTAATGTACTGAAATGATTAAAGTAATCCATAAAATGAACAAATATATATATATAAGGACATAATATAAGGGACATTACAATCCCTCTCCACTCAAGATTGCTTGTCCTCAAGTAATGATCGTTTTAACTAACTCTTCTCAATGCGAGGATTCGTAACTAACCTTTGAAGATTTGTAAACTTAAGACGAGTTTTCTCTCATCAATTGTGATCATAAGAATAGTTTTGGTTATTCCTATGTACATCTCTTCGAGACAAAGCGAGGTATGAGTTTCTTATATATTAAGATGAGGATTAGGAGCATGACACACATCTATGACCTTAATTGTGAGATGATCATGCTGACTATGCCTTATAGAATGGAGACCTTTAGGGATTAGTTCATTGCATCTTATTGTTTGTATGTTAGTTGTACCCTAACACAATTGTTCGAGAGAGGATAAAATGCTATAACATTTGTAAAGAAGTTCGATATCATGATGGATTACTATGCTCAGTCATGCTCTGTACAAAATGTGTGATAAGCAGCTTGTGAAATGATAACTACTGTTTAGAGAATAGAAGAGCTTTTGGTACAAAGGGTTATTAAGTATCACTTATGACTGCTGAATTGAATTTGAGGAAACCCCAAATGATGATTTTACTACATCATTACATAAAGATATGTCTAAATTTCTTGCTTTATAAGTTGTAGGATGGATTAGTCAATAGTCAAAACAATGAGTGAGATGAATTTCCCAAAAACATATAAAGGTTGTATTAATTAGAGAATGTGAAATATGTTTGACCTAGATGAAAACATGAAAAGTTAATAATAATGACTATACTTAACTTCACATCAATAATTAGAGTATGTATCTTGAACCCTAATATTGAAGAGTGATCGAAAATTTCAGTGGGTGGTGTGAATGTCACTATCGTCATAGTTACCAAATAGAGGTGAGTAATTTTGATTTCTTAATTACGGAAATCTGGCATCACCCCCTTTTGCCATACAATTTGTATGCATATAGATTGTTATGGTTAGATATTGATGTATAGGTAAACTTCAGCGGTGGATTGAGATTAAATGTATCACGAATATATTGAATGGCTAACATGTTTCCTTTCTCCTTTAATGACAATTTATAGGAAAACTTTCTATACTCATCAAGTTCTTATACTATCACTTCCTGGTTTGAGCAATTGTATTCTCACACATTCTTCCTTCCTATAGGTTTTCATAATATTGTCAAATCCCTATGTTGTTATGAGTATGAGACTCATGTTTGCAAAGAAGGGCCTTGGTGATTTAAAACATACACCCCATTTAGAGTGTAGTACTTAAAACATTTGCAACTACTCAAAGCATACTCATGGAATAACTAAGCATATTCAAGGAAGGCACACACACGCATGAAGTAATTATGTTGAAACATGTAAGATATGACGCATGCACATAAGGTATGAAGAAATACATATAAATGCACACAAGACATGAAGTCATGCAAATCTATAAACATACATGAGAAAGGTATATGAGAAACACTTTATGCATGAATCCAATACATCAACTATGAAGCATTTGCATGAATACATAAGACATGTCATACACATGAATACACATAAGGTGTAAAGCATGAAATATACAAATGAAAGCACATAGGACAATTGTAAAACACATAAAACATGGAGTATACACATAAGGCATGAATACATGTAAAGCATGAAGTGTATACATGAATACACAAAATGGATGAAGTATACACATGAATTCACTTAAGACATGAAGCATACACGTGAATACATGTAGCATAAAGTATACATATGAGACATGAAGCAACACACATAAATACCATAAGACATGAAGTGTACACATAAGGCATGAAATAATGGACACATGTAAGGTAAGAAAAACACACATAAATATATGTAAGGCGTAAAGCATGAAGAATACATGTAAAACATGTAAGACATTAAGTAATACACATGAATACACGCAAGGCATGAATCACACATGTAAAACATGCAACATATATGTATAAAGCATAAAGTATACATTTGAAAGGTACTAATGGAGTAATCATGCTGAAGACACATCAATTGCAAGGCGAACACATAAATACACATAAGTCACAAGGCATACATATAAAACACATATGCTGAAAAGTGAAAACATATCAGATCTGAAGCAACACAAATCATACATGACAAAAGCATTCATATAAAATGCACATGGAGTAGGCATACTCAACACACCTTACACACATATAGGAATGCATTGTTGGCCTTGCCAATACAAGTTTGCCCTGCAGGCTGCCAGAATCAGGCTCTGATAACATTTGTAATGTCCCATTTTGTAAATGCCCTAGTTTTCGCCCTAGAATCACAATCCCAAGTAAAACAAGAAATGGAATAGAGGAACATTAACTTAAATCATAAATTAGAGAAATTCAACCATAAGGAAGCTAGAATAAGGTGACTTGATAGGGTGCCCTAGAGATCCTCTACCCTAGGCCCAAGAGCGGATACACTGTCCCTCTTGGCCCCATGTGGCCCATGCCATCCATATGAGGTGGTGTACCGAGTGAGGTGTCCTATAACCGTTCCCCCTCATCTTGCAATCATCCTAGTTCCTCTACGATTAGCCTTCTTACACTTGTGATCCATAGTGGAGAAGAGGGGAAGATTGTGGAGAGTGCCCTAGAAACCACCTCTTCCTAGACCCAAAGACCGTACCCTTTGTACTCCTTTGACCTCTATGGGCTCATCTTGTCCCACTTTAAGGTGACATATCTAGAAGGATGCTCATACGCTGTACCCCTCCCACAATACTTTCACCATTTCCTTCACCATGTTTAGAAATGTTGTAATAAATATTTAAGTTCACAATGATATTAATTGTTAATTATATTCCTTAACAGCATTACATTGTATTATCATTTATGCAGTGAATGTTATCAATATTGACAGTGTTTTAATGTTATCAGCTTTGTCTTGTATTACCAGTATTAAATTCATATTAACAATATTGTACTATTTTGGCAATACCGTATCAGATTGTATTAAGTATTAACAGTATTAACATTAGATTATTATGTTATATTGGTACCATTATGTTACATCACATTAATAATATTATTATGTACTATCAGGATTGAGTTGTGTTAACAATATTAAATTGTATTAATATTAACTGTATTAGTAGTATTAATATTGAATTGTATTAGAAATATTAGATTGTATTAGTAATGTTAATTGTATTAACAATACTGAATTGTATTAATAATATTAAACAGCATCATACAAAATCATTAGCAACCCACATATCCATACCGTAGAGTTTTCTCAGTCAATGTGACTGCTGGCGTCTTCTTTCTTTCCATATTCTCCTCTTCTTACTTTCCCGTGTATGTATTGCTGGAGGAAGGTGGTCAGATTATTTAATTTTCTTGACTGGCTACAACCCTTTCTAAAGGATATGCCTCCCCCTTGAGTCGTGCCTTCTCTAATTTAAATTTGTCATTCTTAAACACAGCCCGATGCATTGGTAATATGATCGGTGCTTTTGTAATAAACAATTTTTGATAAAGGTAATGCTCATATTAATAAATTGTGAATAATTCTATTAATAATAATATGTAATGCACATTTTAATAATACCATATTATTAATAATAATTTGTGGATAATTCTATAATATTAATTTGTGAATAATAATAATCTTTTTATTAATAACAATGTACTGAAATGATTAAAGTAATCCATAAAATGAACAAATATATATATATATATCGACATAACATAAGGGACATTACAACCATGCTTTCAATCTCATCCATTTTTTCTTTATACGCATTGAAGGATTCTTCTAAAAACCTGATAGCATTGTCTCTATCTTTGATTAAACACAAATATTCCATTTTTACTGATTCCAATGTATCTTTTACAATTTGTAAGTCTTTCAAATAAAGTCCACCCTCTGTTTTCCCTCATTTTCAGCCTTTAAAGTAAGGTCTGCAAAGATCTTATGTGTGATGCAAAGTTTTGTGAGGATTGTATCTCTTTCTCATTTGTGAGCAAGAGTTGATTTTTCAATTCATGCAACTTCCAGGCCTTTGTTCCCATCCTGCAAGGTAAATTTGCTCATCACATAACCAAGATTTTGAAATATCCTCATTTGCAGGAGTAACATAACCATCAAGATCAGATTCCTCTTTTTGTGTTTCGTTGTAAACTTCCTAAATAGATGGCATGAAAGCACTATCCCAAGCAAAGAATCATCAAGAAACTTCATACCTTCAATTTTGGAATCATAGCTATTGTCAAGTTGCACAACATCAAATGGTGACTTAAATATTTTAACAAGCTCCAAATTAGAATGCTCTTCTACTGCATTCTCTGGAAGGTCAATTTGTCTATTATAAAGAAGTTTGCACACTTAACTATTTCTAATTCATCACTTTTAGAAAAGAACTCATGTACTCTTCTTTTGCGGATGCACCTGAAAAATCACCTTCATCATCATAATATTTCATGTGCAAAGGCCCTCTTCACTAAGCGTCCAACTTTTAAAACACTTTATTATCTTTCCAAGAAGCTATTTCACTAAGTTGTTCTTTTAATTATTTCTCAACATTAGATAACATTAGTGAAATATTAATGAATTACTCAATAACTCACCCAGGTTGCGAAAGCACTGAAACTGAATCAGAATCAAACTCTAATCATATTGGAATGATACTAAAGATGAAGGATGATGATCGGAGCCAACTAGGTGACTTACTGAAAATAGACATGCTCTCCAAGAAGTTTGGAGAACACCCAAAGTCTAAAAATGCTTATGAATGCTTTGCAATTCATAATGCCATTTGAGCTCAATGCCATCAACCAAAACCAAGAAAGACCGAACCACTGCACTCCAAGAAGTTTGGAGTTCTCCCCAGCCCACCTAGAAGCTTCCAAGAAAACTCAAAATCTGGCCAAAAGGTCATGGAACAATATTGCTTAAAGAGGGGACATTACAAAGAATAACACCCAGTCATAAAGTTGTAAACATTGTCCAACATAATCGAATAAATTTCTCTCTTTGAACCTACAATAACATTTTTTTCTCCAACATGAAGCCCAACTTTGAATCTTGCTTGAATCCACCTCTAAATGTTTTCTACAGATACTATGACCCTAGATGAATCACACAGTATTGGCTAGGGAGAAATCTTTCACCACCGAAATTAATCTTACCTTAGGGTTTTGTCTAAAGTGGAAGAGATGAATAATGTTCAATCTCACAGAGAAAATAGAGTAAAATGAAATATTTTGAATGAGCTCATTCTCTTCCAAGTTCACTTTTATAAGCATTTTTGGAACTCTGGAAAATTATAATTTAAAAACACCTTTTAATAATAATCCTTCAGCTCCATATAAGTGACTTTGTTTTATTATTTATTTTCCAGATTACTTAAGTCACTCAAAATTCACCTTTAAAAATATTAATATAAATTATTAAATTGTCTTTTAATTCACCCTTTGACAACTTAAATATTAATTATTTGATATTTTTTATTATTTTCCACATATCCGCCCAAAGTTGTGGAAAGATGTAAGAATAGCCTGAAAGTGAATTTTGATTTCACCAACATACTCTGAAGCTCACTGAAAATCCAACTTAAGAAAAATTGATACTTTCCAAAAATAAAATACTTCAAAAAGTGTGGAAAGCACCCAAAATGATGAAGTTGCTCCAAAAAGAACCAACGTATTCAGCTTGATCTCCTGAACACAATGCCACAATCTAAAATCTAATCCAAAAAAGCTAGCACTCTCCAAGAAAGTTGAGCTTCCAAAGATGTTGGAAAGGCTATAGAAAGGGGGCATTATAAAACAAAAAGGCATACCTTGGTACTTAGGCATATCTTGGTCATGGGTTGCCACTCTACACTACAAAGGGACAATTTCATATCAAGATACTAATGCGGTAAGAACCATATGCAGTTTGTAAACTTTATCACGCACCTTATGTGATCTGAGAATAATTGTTTGGCATGATTAAACCTCTTATGTGTGAAGGACATGCATAACTGTAATAGTTTATTAACTTAGTTTAAAAACGATCACAATGGTTTTAATTGTTGGAATCACTTTTTCCATTACACTTTTTATTATGAATATTTTCATGGATCACAGCTATATCCATTATAGAAGCAAGTCTTCATTATGTTATTCAATAAAAATTAGAGTTTACTTTTGTATTAAATTTAAAAACTCCTATTAGAATTGTAATTTATAAATCCAAAATATGGGCAAGAACAGAACCAGAAATCATTTTATTTTGGATCACTTACTTGATGAACACGCCCTTTACGCAGGGCATCCGGGGATAGATTAACATATTTTAGAAAAGCTGCTGCATGACCCCGACACCAATTATCACCTTCTAATATAGGCCTCCTACAAATACAAAAAATTCAGACAGCTTTTGTGTGCATGACTATAGCATAACTAATTGTTCAATAAATCATTTAGACAACCACATCCTTGCAAACTATATTTTCAAATGTATTTTCCATAAGCTAACAACCAAAACCATAACAAAATAGCAGTTTTCCCTACAGCTTTGAATAACTAATGTTAAAAGTTCTTCAAATAAGCAATGCAACAGGCTAAACTACCTGTTACGGCTCCAAGGTGTCAAAACCCCCTGCCGATATAGCCATGCACATGGAAATAAAATTGGATTCCTTCCAACATCAAGAAGTGGGCCCTGCATGAAACAAGACTATTAAGATTGCAATTTGATTAAATCCCAATATTAGTATATAGTATATACCACTTTAACATACCGTATATGCAGCTTCAGCAAAAGGATGTAGGACTACTGCTTCCTGAAGCTGATCTACAGGTGCCTCAGCAAACTGCTCTAATGGAGGCAAAGTTGTTTGCTGTCTCTGCAACAGGGCAACACCTGCATAAAGAACACTATTTATCAACATTGTTTAAAATTGGCATCTAACAGTGGATTGTATAAAAACACATAGGAAAAATAAACCAGCATATAAGACTTTTTTATATACTGATAAGCCAAATAAATTGTTATATTGAAAAGTACTAATACAAAAACCCCCAAGAAATGGATCAGCCAGACAAAATTTCCAGGAATCTTACACAAGATCCCATCAGTACAACGAGAAAACGATTAAGATAGAACCTAGATGAAAATCTTAGTGAGCTAAAGATAAAAACAGAGATGCAGATACATAAATAGATAAGCAAGTAATATTAGTACCATAGTATTGACACTCGGACTTGGCTTCCACTTGCAAGATACTCGTACTCAGCCAAAAAACTCAGTGTAAGCTCAGAAAGTAAAGAAACCATAAATTTCAAATAGATAATCAAATTAACCTTTGAAGAAGTGCCTACCTTCTATTTACATATCACTCTTGCAGATATCAAAAATACAATGTCCACCTTTACAAGCATCAAAACAACATATCTAGATTGTATATATTCTATAGATGTACACTATTAAATTTAATATAGGATTATTATAAAGGCTGAAATTGTAAGAAAAGCAGTGCAGCTAACAGCAGCAATACTGCTGCTACAACTTCCACGTAACAGAAAATAAAAGGAGCCTTCCTGAAACTACTTCTTTCTTTGTCCATGTCTATAATCTATCACATAACCAAAAATATTTTTGGATACTCTAATATATCTTTTTTCCTGGCTAAATTGCATCTAAGTTTAAACTTTATACAAACTTCTCTTCCACTATATTTATCCAAGTTGCAGGGTTCGCTGGTCTGAGGGCCTGGTATTGGTCCGGTTCGGTTCTGGTACTGGTCCTGGTTCGGTTCGCCTGTGGGTTCAACCAGAGTTCGTGCCCAGGCGAACTGGTTTGTCCAAGGCGAACCAAGACGAATCCAGACGCTTGGGCACCCAAAAACATTTTTTTTTCGCAATTGAAATCTGCCAGTACCTCAAAATCTTACAAATAAGTCTGACTTGACTGATAGCATTAAATTTTTAGTGAGGATTGGATTGTGAAGGATGCATGCATAACCATGTTCAAATGCAAAGGACCCATTTTCAAGTTACAAAACACACCCAGTTTGATCAAGGTGTTGAATACCACCAACATGCACCCTTATATAAAACAACCTTATTGCTCCTTACCACAGGGTTTACAGTTAATCTTGTATACCCTCAATCCTCCAATACTTTGTTTTTTCCTTACTATATACCAAAAAGTGGCAGAGGAGACTCCAAAATGTTAAAAGAGTACAACCAAGGGCTTCAGTATATCCTCAAGATTCCAAACGGGAGCATTATTAATCAATGTGAATGGGCATCAGATCTACTGGTCTAATGATCAGAGAACAACATTGGGGTGAAGAACATTCAAATCAGAATGGTAGTGCCAGATGACCATAGAAAGGCTTTAACACAAGGCATAGGAGGTGTCAACACAAGTTAATCAACCAGAGTACAGTTGGCAGGTAGCAGTGGTTTCGTCTAAGAGCTCCAGTTTGTTAGGTCTTCCTGTAATATAAACATTATTAATTACAGCTTAGAGCAGATATTTAATTGTTGAAACAATGATACTTGAACTCGATATTATTATTTTGATATTGAACTTGATGTATATGATGCTATGATATATATATATATATAATTTTTGTACTAATGAACCCAAACCCCTTTTCAAAATTTTGCCATGCCAACGTACTGGTTCTTCGAACCCGAACCAGCAACTTAGTATTTATCCCATGATTCCTTCAGACATTATAGTTTGTCCAAATGTGGAAGCAATAGCACTGTTATGGAACAGATTTCTCTATAAATCTTAACAAGGATTTCCAATAACATTAATCTGCAGGTTCAAAGATTAATTTTGCAGGTTTACAGTCAAATTTGAAGTGAAGTAACAATAAGACAAATTGGAAAAGAATTTACAGCATGAATCACTCCTGAGCTTGCTGTCATGTCAACATGGCAAAACTTGCCCCTGCATGTTCAGCTCAGGACTCTGCAAGTCTGGCAGAGACTTGCAGAGTCTCAATACAATGACTAGAGCAGCCTATAAGTAAGAGCATAGGCAAGCATATCTTCAGAAGCTGGAACATGTAATTGCACAATGGCACTTGGTAGCTTGCAAGGCAGCTCTGTTTTTTCCCTCCAAGTTCAGTGCCAACCAGCAGTAATTCTTGTCACCTGACAACTGGAGTTTGAATTCAGATTTTTGGCAGCAATGGCATATTCTACCATTGGATATTTCCTTGAATTGACTAATCTCTCAGCAGCCATTTGATCTTAGTCGTACTTAATAGAATTGGACAGCTCTCTTAGGCTTTAGCATATTGCCACAGCTTAGCAGGTGCTCAATAACCTCAGTAAAATTTGGTAACTCTGCTAGCTTTGCCTTAGTAGCTGGAGGCATTCATCTTGGTTATCTAGGCATTGTTGAATTCCCATATGATTCTCTTTCAGGCCTTGTGCATTGTTGACAAGCAGATTATGTACTTCGGTTGAATTTATTGTTCAATGGTTTTAGGTCCCAGAAATTTTGTGAGACAATGCAAACTGACATTAATATTAGCCAAGGCTATATGGATTCATGTGTCTTTGGAATGAAAATTTTGGCTGGGGTGGCTTAATACTTTGAGCTTTAGTGCAAAGTTGTTTATTAGGAGGATTTTTAGGACAGTATGGTGGAAAGATGAGTTTCAATGGGGGGAAGGGGGATCACACGTATCTAACCCTTGGTAGGGAGATCAGTTCAGTTGAGTTAGAGCCCTTTCTAATGGCTAGCTCTGATACTGAGTAAAGTTCGATTGGCTGCTTGGTCTAAGTAATCAAGTTTTGAATTTGGAGAAAAGCATGCGATAATAAAAGTGCCATTACATTTTAGTCTAGATTTTCTCAGGTACAGTTAACAACAGGGATGTCCCAGCAATAGCATTGCTTTGTTTTGTTAATATTTTCCCCTCTTCATTCAAGATTATGGTTACTCAGATAACTTTTTATGCATCTTCTACGACAGTGGTAGCAGCAGCCAGGGAATACATATATTTGCAGCTAGTTCCTTTCTTTTTTCTTTCAAGATCGATCCCGTGAAGAGCGCCACTCACTCAAGCACTTTGCAAGGAATCTAACACTCTTTCCGGTATTCATTGCAGCAGATAGTTGAGTATCTAGTGCAGTGAGGTCAAATTGAAAAGACCTTTTTGATTTTATTTTTTTTAAATATAGAGAAGCTGATGTATAAGATGACCTATTGACAGTTGAAGGATAGCATTTAGGTTTTGAATGTTCTCTACAGACAGAACATTATTCACTGTCCTTATGGGAGTAATGTAAACTTCTCGACTCCTCTGAGATGTGTAATTTTTCCACCGTGGAACTCACCTCCTTGTCTTTCCCTTTGGCCAGAACCCAGGAAGCATTTACGAATAGCTGATCAGGGTCATTGATTTGTGGATTCTTTGTAGTAGTTATGTTAGTGCCCTGTAGTGATGAGGATCATGCAAAATGATTCATATTTAGTTTTTGATTGCAAAATATCTTTAACAATCTAAAAGCATATAAGATGCATGCTGCAGTGATCAGGACAGCCAAATATCCTTCACAAGTCCACATTAAAAAAGAAATGCATGCTATCCTTTGAAGTAGAATATAGGTCTTTATTTCCATACAACTATCTTCAGATGGCATTTACAATTTTTGCATTATAGGGTCATGCAGGCAGTGAAAAAATATGGAGTCCCTTGACATCCTTTGAGGAGTCTTTTTGATAGCCTAACATGTGAGAACTGCCTCGGAGGTAAATTCATTAGAGACCTTTGTGAGGGTTACCTGCCTTGTCTTATAGTGTCTTCCCTGTCAACCTGCCAATAAGGCATATCCACTTTACATGAGCAAACTTCAGAACATCCTCCTGGACAAAAAAGACAAGATATATCCACTTTGGTGAAATGATGTCCCTGTTAGAGAAAAAGACAAGGCTGTGTGATGGTGGACATGGAAAGTCAAGATGGTTATATGGCTTGAAGTTTGTTGGTTCAAAGTTGTTCAAGTCTTTAATCAAATCAATAGCTTGGTGATTGTCTGACTGCATTTCATGAAGAGTCTGCTACTACTTGATATCAATTGTGAATGCATTTTCGGATTAATTGGAGTGTGAACAGAAAGAGTTAATCACTAATCTCAAATGAACAAAATTTATAATTGACAGTAACTATAAATGAATTTCACTAGGAGGATACATGGTTGTTAGAGTCTATTTCACATAGTTGAAGCTTTCCAGTTTTCATATTAGTTTGTATATTACTCACTGAGATCCAATCTTGCTTTTGAGTTTTTTACTTGTAAAAGACCTTGAATTTGAGGAGATAAGTCATTTCAGAGCTTAAAAATGTGGAGGTGCCCCTTCTTGATTGTCCTTGCTATAGCTTCATTGGCTAACATGTCAGTAATTTTGTTTGCAGATCATCTTTGGTGATGCAATTAAATTTGATCAAAGCTTTCAAAAAGTTTCTTAATATTCATTAAGATTACATCCTATGGCAACCCTGCTTGCACGAAATGGCAACCCTGCTTGCACGAAATGGTGTTGTAGCTTTGTTCTATCTTATTTAGTATTATTTTCAAGTCTCCTTCAACTTACAAATCGGCAATTATAATTCCTTTGCCAAACACCATCTTTTAAGGCATAGAATTCCACCATGTGATTCAATAATTTTCCCACATACTGATTATAGGCCAAAACAAAATTTCCATCTAGGCTTCTATTGTGACGTAATCACACATCGCCCCATTACAAATGGGGACCCCCTCTTTTTTGCTTTTGTTTTACTTTAGGGTTTTGGTCTCTAGTCTCTAAGTCTCATAAATCAATCAAGTTTTGTGAAATTTGGAAGAGTCATCAAAGTCAAAAAGTGAAGGAACGGTAGAAAGAATGTTTTAATGCTACGGATGGTCTCAAATAGGTTGAAGGAGTAAAATCACAATTTCTCGGGGTCAGTTCTGACAACTTGCTTTTCATAGGGATTTTTGTTTTTTTATTTTTTTTTCTAAATTTAGAAAGTTTTGTTTTTGGCATTTTGGAGCCAATCCGGGAACTTGCATTTTCGGCCTGCTTTTTTTAAAAATAGAAAGTTTCTGGTTTTTTTTTAAGTTGTTTTTTTCTTTTTTTGAGGTTTTGGATGTGGTTTCAAGTTCAGAAGATGTGTCAAGTGAGGAGAATTCATCCAGAACAAACCAAGTATGAAATAAATTTCGAATCCAGAGGATAATTTCTAAGAAGTTGATTGAAGATCACAAGAAATTGACTAAATCTGGAACTTGGTTCGAGAAAAATTTCTTGGAAAAAATTCCTAAATTCCTTGAAAAAATCCCTTGTTTCCTTGGAAAAAATTCCTGCAATCCTTGGAAAAATTTCTTGTTTCCTTAGAAGAATTCCAAGTTTCCATGGAAAACTTCCTTGAGCACAAGCAAAGTCCACCCAAGGCAAGAGGAAAACTTCCTCATCCGTGTTGAAGTCCACCAAAAAAGGGGTAATAAAGGTGACTAAGTATAGGCGCTTGGAAGAGGAAAGGTTGAAAATTTTGGTTAAGTAAAAAATATTCCTAATCCAACCTCAAGTCCGCTCATGCCATGGTCGAAAGTTCCTTGGCTAGCATCAAAGTCTGCCTAGGCAAAAGAATTTTTTAAAAAATCAAAAATTCAAAACAAAAAAAACTAAGTACAAGGAAAAATTCGCCCAACTCATGAAAGGAAAAAGTTTGAACTTGGCTGAATTGAAAAAGGAAATAAAGCAAAAAGGTTTCTAGAAGGAAGCAAAGAGGGAAAATTGCAAGAAGTTTTAAAACACAAAAACAATAAAGCACAAGGGAATTTCGATTTGGAAGCCAAAACTGGACCACATTTGTTGCCTTCAAAAATTCATTAAAACAAAAAAACAATGCAAGGAGTAGTTAGAATTTTTTATAAGATGTCAGTCTTGGCCATTCACAATTCACACTTCTCTCTTCATCTTTGAGAATTCAAACTTTCTAAGGCATCTTTCCAAGTTTTGTAGGAAATTTAGGGGTGTAATTCCAGGTTTCAAGAAGTTCTAAGGAGAATTCAAGGCATTCAAAGTTTTCTTCATTTCTTGCAGGTCTGAAGCATTTCAAGGGAAAAATTCTGAGATTTTGAACTCTAAAAGCCCTTCTTTCATTCTAAATTTTGGTTATTAGACCAATGCATAGACTTCTTACTTCAAATGTTCGAGTTTCATCCATGGAGCATGGCTGTTTTTTGTGTTTCCCTTAGTTTCAGAGGCAGAAACCCTTAAAATCAGACGTTGCTTCATAACTCTTAAGGCTTTCCAAGTCTAATTTTAAGTTCTAAAATCCTTCATGAAGTCTGATCAGACTAAATTTCAAGTTTGCAGAGTCTGATTTTGATTTCCAGAATCCTTTCGAATTCTGATTTTCAATTCCAAGTTCAAATCAAACTCTATCCCATAATTTTCATGATTTTCTGAGTCTGATTTCAAGTTTCCAGAATATTTCTAGATTTGATTTTCAATTCTAAGTTCATTATCAGGCATGAATTTCATAAATTCCTAATTATTCTAACTCTGATTTTGTGTTTCTCAGACCATACTCAGTCTGATTTTGAGTCTGATTTTCAAAGTTTAATCAGAAAATCAGAGTTATTCTTTCAAAATTTGTCAAGATAACATCAAGCTCACATATTTCTAGATTTGATTTTCAATTCTAAGTTCATTATCAGGCATGAATTTCATAAATTCCTAGTTATTCTAACTCTGATTTTTTGTTTCTCAGACCATACTCAGTCTAATTTTGAGTCTGATTTTCAAAGTTTAATCAGAAAATCAAAGTTATTCTTTCAAAATTTGTCAACATAACATCAAGCTCATTTCGTTTAACTTAGAAATTTTTCATATTTTCAGGTACTTGACGTCAACTCAAGGAAGAGACTTACAGGGAGGTGCCGATGTAACAAGGAACTATTTGAAAAGACGATGGAAGAACAACATTCGCGCTTCAAGGTGGAATCCAAGGATGAAAGGAATAAAGAAGAAGGATTTATACTTCATCAAGACATTCAAGAAAATGAAGTCAAGGCACAATGAGAATGAAGAAAATGTTTAATCATCTTGAATTTCCTTCAGAAATCCAAGAGTAAGGGTCAATATAAGGAGGTAATCTCGATTGAAGAACGTTGCAACATGAAGTAAAGAATCCCACCTAGAAATCCAAGTCCAAGGCAAGGAATTTCATGATCAAGGAAGGAAGATAGTTTTAATCAAAGTTAGAAACTTGATCATCCAAAAGATATTGCCTAAGGTATCAACACTTCTTCATGATGGAGAATCAAATCTACAAGGCAAGCTGAGGTGGCATCCCAGTCATCAATCAACCAATCCAAGGGTTCCAAGTCAGATGTGACTAGGTGCAATGAACCAGACTCAACAAGTGGCTCCTATTTTCTCATTGATTATTCAAAGTGTGGTAATTTTTCCATTGGCCGAATGGAGTTTTTTTGCAATTAACCCTAATTGGGGTTTTATCTGTTAATCTTGGTCGTTAATCTTGGATCAATCTGGGTCATTGCTTTGTAATTGGGTGCCTATATAAACCCTCCTCTCATTTGTAAAGGGAAAGATTTCTGAGAAATTGTTGTAATGGTACTTCTTAAGTGCTAGGACATAATTCATTGTTCAATTGTTGGGGTATTTTGTCTACTTTTGCAAGTTAGCATGGTTTCTTGGCTCTCCATAGAATAGATTTCATTTCCAAGTTGTTAGATTGAATGAAGGATTTGATAGAATTGCTCAGTGTGGAATGATGTGTTCATACTTTTGATAATTGGATGATTTTCAATTATTGTGCAAAGTTAACTTGAACCAGCAAATGAAACTTAACTTCTATTGCTATATTCATTGTTCAAAATGTTGGTGAATATCAGTGATATGAAAATCTTTTGACTTCCTTAGAAGATAGCACCGTTCTGGTGTAGTTGTTGAATTGGCAATTTTCGTCTCCAGAATTCATAGGATTAGATTAGGATTAGAAGTAGCTTCCTAAACCCTCATCCTTTTTTTCTTTTTTTTGCCAAGTCTTAGTAGAAGTAGGATTGAAAGGTATTTATTGAAAAATCATTCCAAAAAGAGAAAGTTACAAGTGTCGGTAATCAACGGAATCCTTTGATTGATTCACTCCCCAAACAATTGTGTAAAAGTCCCCCTTGAGATTATCAGCATATCACAATGAACCAACTGAGACCATCCGCATCAATTGGGAACCTTGGAGTCGTCTTTGTGATCACACAGTCTGTTTGTTTAGCACATAGAAGATTTTGATCAAGAGAGAATAGTTTATCTCTAGGTATTTTATTCTGAGTTACACGTGATAAAAACACACCAACAGCTTCACATCATTTGCCAAATGTATGCCGTCTTTCATGGCATAGAGTTCTACCATGTTATTTTAGAGTTTTCTTATGTGTTGATTATGGCTGAAACAAAAGCTCCATCTAATGTTCGGATGATTCCTCCTATACCCATACCTATTTCTCCTAGGTTGTTTCCAATAACTCCATCAATTTAATTTTGTCAATTGAATCAAAGGAGGGAACCATTGAAGGTGGAGGTTTGTGGTGAAGAGGCTGAACTTCTATCTTAAAGGGATCCACCGTTATTGAGTTCTTTGTAGATGTTTGATATCAACTAAGGATGATATATTTTTTTAACTACCTTAAGTAGATTTTTGTTGTAGCTTTTATTTGTTATGTAATGATGCATATAGTTGTTTCAGTTCTCAATATTCTACAATTGTGCTCTTTCCATTTGAACTAGAATATATATCCAAGAATTAGGTTGAAGAATAATTTTAGGGTTGACATATGGGAGGAGAATAATTCCCATTTTTTATCCTTCTTTTATCAAGGTTGGAGGCTAAGTCTTTATCATAAATTTCTCTGCCATAGCTTTCTAACAGGCAATGGAGCAAGAGATGCATAGTGTTTTCCTCACTTTTGGGGCAATTCTTGCAATGGCAGACCTATAAATCCTCTATTACTCAGTTGCTTCTGGGCAGAATTCTATTATGCTGCAGCACCCAATAAAGTACTTTGTTTACAGCCATTCATGTGAATTCCAAATCTTTTTTCAGATAGGGTTGTAGTTTATTTTGTTGGTCGTAAAATGGGCTTTGTACTACTTGTTAAGCTACGTTGGTTAAGTATGTTAGTGTCGTCAAGGGTAGTCCGTTGCACGACGGTTCCCCATGGGTGGTAACCGCAACCCTCGACCGTGTCTTTATATATGCTCTTGTACTTGTTGTTGGGGACATTGATGCAGAGAATGATTATGGTACTAGAAATTTTGGCATTAATGAAAGCATTGCTCTGAGTTTCTGGTTACTATTCTATCCTATGGTTATCATCTGACTGTTGATATGCAATATTAATAACACACCCCACAGGGTAAACACATTTCTCATGTTGAGCAAATCATAGGCTGAAGAAGCAGCTCATTCTCCAGGTGAAATTATTATCCATTTTAATTGGTCCTCTCAATTTGATGTTTGGATGAATCTCGCACTGAGAATAATTTTATGGATTCTCACTTCACTGCACTAGTCATTTCTATGAGCTTCTATTATTTCCATATACCATTGTGAGTTTCCAATATTTGATTGAGAAATGTACTCAGCCACTATGAACAATCCTGGTAGAAATTCATACCATTAATATTGTACACATGCAATGAAACAACAACCCATTTAAGAGAAAAGCATCAGATAACATAAAAAAAGCCTATCTTATGAAGAACTTGCCAAAGGCATTGTTCCAGTCGGAAGCATCCCAAATTTTACATTCAAAAAACCTAGTCACAAAAGATTTCTATTGAAATAAAAAAGAAAAAGATGGGCATTACTACTGAGACTCGAGGACTTAAAAAGACATTGAAGCAATAAACTTCCTTATCAAGGTGATATGGCTAACAAAATATTAAACCATTGATAAAGGGAAAAATGCTAGATTTAAATAATATAAACATATAAAAGAAAAAAACCTGTATTAAAAGTAACCACGTTGAAGAAAATGTATTCTTCTTAATTTTCAATTGATATTTGACACAAAATCTTCAAAAAATACAAACTCTGGGCTTTTAAATTTATGGTTAGCCCATCCACCATAGCACTTACCATCCAATTAAAATGGTGCATCAACCTCATGAATGTAGCTAGGGCATTCCCAAGACCAAAGGACAAAATGAATCATTTGTATACATATTATTTGTTTGCTATAAAGGTTGTCTTCCAAATTTCTTAAGACTTGAATCAGATCAGAATAACTTTGTGCTAAAGAGATGGTCCAAACTTGTAATGTCCCCCTTTTGGGATTTACCTAATTTAGTCTTGAGGCAACAATTCCAACTTAAAGAGAGAATTGTAATCTATTAATAAATATAATTTTATCAAAAAATGAAGATATTTTATTACAATATTTAACTTAAAATTCTAAGACTAGTTGGGAAGATAGAACTTATCTTGATAGCTTTCTCTAATGTGGCCCTGTATTTTATGTTGCAAGTCTCCTCTGAATCGCTTATAGCTGTTCCTGATTGCTAGATTTAATTGTATGCAACTGATTTTGCCAGTAAAGCTGCTGCTCAAATGAGTGATCCAAATATGGACAAGTAGAAGAAAATAACAATTCAAAGATGCTCTTTGGAGGAATAAAAGATCTCCCTTTAATATGTAATGTTGAAATGGATCAAACCAACATGTCCTTTGTCATTTGCAACTCTTCAATAACTAATCCATTAGTGGTCACACCCATGGTGACTAGTTAACATGTTTGACAACTCTTATTATGAGCAACGATATTAATGATGGCAATAAGGTTTGTCTTATGCTTGATACACATGGTCTCTTTGATATATCCATCTCCAACCAAATACCATCTTCTCTTGAGTCACTGATTAAACTTAGTTCAACAGGTCTAATCAGATTGCTTGTTTCTTGATACTCGATAGGATATTCTTCTTATGGAGCTTCGCTGATGGCTGTTTATGCTTGCTTGCTGTGATCGGTGGCTCTCAGGGTAACATTGATATGCGAATTGCTTAATGCCTTCATCGACTCCTCCTTGATCAGTGTTCATGGAAACTGTTGGAACCTGAATGTTCCAGAAAGCTATCACTCCTATGAGCAGATCCAATAATGGATGAATATAATAGAAAACAAAATCCGATTCATGCCCTTGGAATGAGTATCAATCCTCCTTAAATATCTTTGGTATGGAATGGTTGCAACCTTTGATTGGAATAGACATATTCCTTCACTAATCGCACCCTTCAATTATGTATACAAATCAACTTGTTATCTAAATCGCACTCCTTCATGAATATTAGTTATTTGCTGATCATAAGATGAATTGATATTTGTTTGACTAATCGATCAGTATGAAGAATGTCCCTTCTCTCCATCGCATCCTTTGAGCGAGTAACTAACCGTCTTTCACTTAACTAATGACCCATTCGTTAAATGATGATAACAATCATCCCTTTGGCAGCATAATAGATATTACTTTGGGATGAGTTGATGCTTAGTATGTATCAGACTTTCATCTATGCCTTGATGACTTATTTTGTTTCACCCTTCAATGTGGAGCATTGATATAATATTGGGTCTGTTGTGACGTATTCACACATCAACCATTGCAAATGGCAAACCCTACTTTTTTGCTTTCTAGAGTGGTTGTCTTAGTTAGTCGCCTAGCTTAGTAGTAGTTTTGGAACTTTTTAATCTCTTACTTGAGAGAGGATGCAATTCGGTTTCTAGGTCATGTCCAGGCATGAATTCCATGATTAAGGTTCAAGGTAATCGATAATCCTCAAGCAAATTTGTATCTCATCGGAAAATGAAAACTGATAGGTAAGGGATGTATGGAAGAGTGAAACTTGGAATATCAATAGCTTTCCTTGGATTTCCGAAAGGAAATTAAAGGATAAAATCTTCATACAAGGGAATCCGCCTCTCCATCCTTCCGTCCATTCACTTCCATCCTTCCCTCCATCCCATATCCTCCATTTCATATCCACATCCTTCACCTTCCCTAGCCGTGGCATCCTCCATGCCTCTCTCCATCCTCCCTTCCATCGACTTCACCTCCTAACTTCCCTTCCACTTCATCATCCTCCATCCCTTTACCACCCTACCTCCTTTCTTCCCCTATTCTATTCCTTAACCCCCTTCCTTTCCACCCTTCCAGCCCTTGCCCACCTACTCATCCTCATCTACCCTTCCTTCCATCTCACCCATTTCCTAGCCCACACCTCATAACCTTTACCTCCCTTATTCCCCCAAGCTTTCCTTTCATCTCACCCCAATCCTATCCCTTATCCCTCCATTTTCCATCACTTACCTATCCCATCTCCTACCTTCACTCCCCAACATATCCTAAACTACCTTCCACTATCCCCTTATAACCTCCATCCCATCCTTTACTACCTTTTTACCTCTCACGTCATCCTATCTTACACCTCCCAACTTCCATCCTATCCTAACCCACACCTTATATCCTAAACTTCCCTTAGCCTAAACCCCATCCCATCCTACCCTTACCTTCTACTACCCACCACCAACTCCTTCATTACCCTTTCACTCTAGCATCCTTTCCTTACCACATCCTATACCTAACCCTTCACCATGGCACCTTTACTTCTTCACATCCTTTGCCCCTTATACTTCCCTTTACCATGACATCCCTTATGCCTCCCTCACCGCGGCATATGCTCTTTACATATCCTGCACCCCCTTTGCCATCGCAGCACATCCTTCTTACCACATCCCATAAACCCCTCTCACTGCGGCATATGCCTAGCTCACTCCACACTGTGGCATGTCTACATGGGTCCATCCCTCTCCCTTACTAATCCACGTCAAAAATGAATAAAGGATGAGTGAGCACAAAACGATATAAGAAGGCCGCAAATCGGGTCAGTCAAAGCATGGACGTTGAATTTCAAATAAATAAAAAATTAATAAAATAAAAACATCACAAAACAGGTTGGCTTCCCTTACCTTGGAATTTAAAATATGTTAATCCTTAAATGAAAATTGAAATCATTAAGTCGGCCTTATTCAAAGTGGAAATCCAAGGGTAAAGGGAAGTATAAATTAGGGATTGAATTGTTCATTACAATATTGATGCATACATGGCGATTCAAAGAAAATTAACCAGCAGGGATGAATTGCAGGCCTACAGTGAATCGAGATTCGAATCAGACCTAAAAAAATAAGAAAATAAGAAACTAAGGGTAGACTAAGGAATGCGAATTGACTTGAAGGAGGTGTGAATTTAAGTGAGAGCATGCAATCAGATCTAAAGCATATTTAAGGAGCAGATACCAAAGAATCAAGTGGCAGACCTGAAAACATTAACATTCTGCACAGGTTTTGAATGATAAGGGTTTGTGAGAAAGTTTGCATTCATTTCATATGTGTCTGATTCAGTGTTTGATTGTTGTGCAGGTTTGATATAAGCAAAGGGACGAGGCATATTTTGGAGGGGTGAAAACTTTCACTTTAGCCATAATACAATTCAATTCGAAAGCAAAATGAGAAGAGCAGAAGGATTTCACCAGCATAAGTCAGCAGATATTTCATCAAGAGTTAGCAAGTTATATAGTCATCAAAGGCGAATTTGTGATCAGACATGCTGCAAGTCTGATTGAGGGATAATTTGAAGTTAATTTCAGGCTTGATTTTATCCATTCTTTGCCCTGATTTGGTGTGATCTCATCAAAACGCTGGTTGGGGGTGAGTTTAGGATTCTTTTCATCTATTTTTGCCTTAATTTGGTGAGGATTTGTCCCACACCTGGGCAAATTTCTGCAGAGCTGGCTCTGATCCTAAAAACTTAAACCTTGGCAGAGACTTTGTAAAGGTGTTATAAGGTTCGAGACCAGAAATGAAGTACATGGAGTGCAGGAATGAAGGAATGAAAGCAAGCACATGGAAGAATGAGAGAAGACATTACAACTTGAAAGGCGACCAAGAGATGGAACTCATCAAGGGATGCATATTCAAGACATTCATGGAGGAGGCATGGTAGAGAGCATCTAAACATCAAGTTTGCTAAGGTGTGCAAGATCAACATCAAGACAAGAACTCAAGCATTACAACTTCAAGGATACAACCACAACATGGGAGGTTGCTTTACAATGTCAAGATATTCAAGACTTCTAGACAAGGAGGAGATCAACGTATATATACTTCACAATTTCAACAATGAAATGAGGAAATTTTACAACAATCTTGAATTTCCTCTAGAAACCCAAGAATCATTACCAGTACATCGGGTGATTGTTCTTCAGGAGTTAATCAAAATTAGTTGATAATGCAATTTGGGAATATCTCCCTCCATCATCTCATGCACCAAATGCTTGGAAATGTTTAGTATCAAGAGATATGCCTCATTAATCTATAACTTGTCATGATCTACAAGATAAGCTAGCTAAGGTGGCACCTAGTCATCAATTATCCAATCACGTCATTCCAAGCCAAGATGTCCAAATTCAATGCACCTAGCTCATCCATCAAAGATACAATCACCATATGATGGCACAAAGTTCAATGTACCTACCTGTTGGTGGACGTTTTATCATCTACCGAACACTCAGAATAAAATACCACAAGGATATTCTATCCTCTCCTGAACAAAATCACTACTTGTGCCAAGATTGCGAGAAAGACTACAAGGCGACTCCAAGGTCTATATGTGCAAACGAGTGACTTTAGTGGGATAGCTTCTTGGGTAGTGTATGCTGAAAATCTCAAGGGGGACTTACACTCATCGACTGGTATCATCCTCGAGTTGAACTTAGGCAGATTTGACAATTTGTGCTCTATATTTTTGGGTTTTCTGGTTTAGGACTTAAAAAAAAGATAAAAAGGATGAGGGTTTAGGGATTCTATGCTACTTCTAAGCTACTTCTAAGCTATTCCTATGAACTCAAGAGATGGTAAAGATTGAGTGAAACTGGTAACGACGCCTTGTTTCGCCACACTAGGACAACTACGCAAAGCGAGTGCAATCTTCTAAGGTTATGCTTAAGATTTTCATACTTAGAAAGAATACCAACAATTGAACAATATCGTTCCAAGTAGAAGTTAAACATCCATATTAAAAGATCAGGCTAACTTTGCACATTGAAAGGAAATCATCCATCCAACAAAAGTATGAGCAATATTTCACCAATCAATACTTATCAGGTCTATCATTCATCTAACAACTTAAAAACAAATTACTTAAGCAAATCTCATCTAATTGTTGAAGGGGAATATGCAACCATTTAGCAATAAAAAGATTTCAAAACAATACTGATAATGAATATTTTATTACTCAAATAACTTTGTGCAACAATTTCATAAATTTCTCCACAACACAATGAAATGAGAGAATGAGAGTTTATATAGAGTTTTTGAAAGCACAATAAACGGTCGAGATCAATCTAAGATCGACAGCTGAGATGTAAACAACCTAACCCTAGATAAAGTTTCTAAAATAAAATCCAAGATCAACTAGAGACAAGTGGCAGAAGATGCTATTTTTTAGGATTGTATCCCTTTCTTCTAATATTCGATGAATCTGGACACAATATGGTCAACTTCCTCCATGGTGACATGTGGCAACATGTTGATCCTAAACTCTAACCCTTCCAAGTCATCTGCACATAGAGCAAAAGTGATATCCTAGTCTAATTTCTGTTTGTGAAAGGCATCTTTAATGGAGATGAGGATTGACGCCTTAGTCAAATTATTCTTCAAGACGAGTCACGCATCGGTAAAGAAGATGTCCTGAACTTTGGCCTTCAAATTTTCTAACTGCATATATCTCTCCCGGATAGTCTCTTTCCCAATCATTTATGCAACTACAAGGAAGATCTTGTCCTAAATTGCCTTTGTCTGTCCTTCTATTCTATCAACATCATCTTTTACCTTCTCCAAGACCTCATTCTGTGCAACCAAAGTCCAGTGCCAATTGCGGAAGTCATAGGCAGCCCCTGCTTCAATTATCTTCCGATCAACCAACTCTTGAGATAAAATTCCTTTCAGTTCTCTAAGGGATGGTATGATTTTATTCTAGAGATCTTGGAAATCAGCCCACATTTCTGCCATATTCTCAATCGTGGAAAGCAAAGAAGAAGTTTGATCATATGTTGATGAGATTCCTTCTATGAACTTGGTTGCTTCTTCTTTTATATCTTCTATCCAATATCTAGTTTCTCTGGCTGTTACTGCATCTTCCTCAAAACCTTTGACTACCTGTTGTGAATCCAAAAGCAAGAGAGCTTTTGGATTGACTTGATTAAGTGGCTTAGTAGTCAACTGTCGAATATACTCTTTCAGGCGCTCTACTTCTCTCTTATGCTCATTCTTCTTTTCTGTCTCCCCATCTAGTTTTGCCTAATGGAAGCAACTGAATTATCTAAGTCATCTTTTACTTGGGTCTTTGTGCTTGGGCCCAAGTCAGAAGTGGTGATCTCATACTCATGAGAAGCAATGTCTCCCTTTGCTTTGTTCACCTCAGGCATAGCTATCTGCACTATGCGGTTACCTGTCTCATCTCTCTCGATGGTAGAAAATCTCTTGGTTGGTTTCTTCACAGCAGTTTGCTCTAATCTGGCCAAGAAATCTGCCATGTCGTCCTCTTCTTGTTCTTCTACTAAGGGTGTATTCATCTTCAATCTCTCCTTCAGCCATTCAGGAACAATGGGCTGCTCGATGCCTTCTACCTCTTGGTCATCCTTTGTTTCTATGTCACATGCAATACCCTAGAGAGCAGAAATCATCCCTTTTTGAAACTCTTCCTCTTCAATATATGTGTCATGCTTTGATTCCAAAATTTTTGTGCCAGTAGGAGATGGTGGTTGTTCATCTTCTTGATGAATGATTTTGCATTTTCTTCATTAACTATAGAAGGAATTTTTATTTCAGCCAATGATTCATCAACATTTAATATGCATTTCTCATTCCCTGACATGGCGGAATGAGATGGTTCTATCCTCTACCTTTTATGAGCAGGTTCTTCATTCTCAACTGCCTTCCCTTTCCTTTTAGCACTCTCGCTTGGTCTGGCATTCTATGTTGCTTCTTCATTTGAAGAATATCCTCCTGCTACTCCCATAAGATTATAAGTCAAAGTAATATTCTTCTGCTTCAACCTGTGACACTGCTGATTAACCCAGCACCTGGTATATTTCATGACTGGCCGCATTAGGATGGTTAAGTTTGCATGATTTGGCTCTGACCACTTGATAGGAGGAAGAGGTGCATGCTCATCAAAACCAGGTTGAGTATGCTCTCCATTATCTTCTAATTGGTTTGGTATGAGAAAAGGTTGAATTTCTCTGATGAAATTTACACGTAGCCTAGAATATAACCTTTTCCTAATTTCATACTCATCAGCGGGATTTGCCCAGAAATCTTCTATATCTACTTTATGTCTGAATCTTTCTTCCTTTGCTGATCTGATGTTATTGTGAGGATCATAATTGGTTTTGGATTGGTAGAATGTGAAAGGATACCACTGCATCTCTAGCCTGGCACTCTCAGCTTCTTGCACAATTGAACAAGATTCTTCCATATTTCCAATGAAGAATGGAAAAGATATGGCTGCCTTTTGCCTTACTCTTTTGAAACTCTGATATGTTTCCAACTATCTGAGAACTTCCAACAGAACCATCATATTGGTTGGGTAGATTGGCAATCGGTAAGGATGGCCAGTGAAACCTTGGGTTCTGATATAAGTGAACTTCGGAAACTGGATAAACCAGGATCCATATTGGCTGGGCAAACTTTTAGATTCATGAGAAAGTTTGTTATGAGTACCTCCTTGCAATGTTCTTGTTATGTACATCAGGAATGCGTCATGGGCTCGGAAACTTTTCTCCTTAAGCTGCAGTTGAGGATAACAATCATATGATCGGAATTCATTCTCACCACTTCCTACTATGCCTTTGCAAATCAGTCCTGAAATATCTGTAAGTTGCAGCCAGCAGATAGATTATGTTGGAACTCATGTGGAATGTCTTTGTCCATTCCAAGTTCATAAACTGTTCGTGAAGGTTATCACTGATTATGCGGGACCAGTTGAATAACATGGTTCCTAAAGTGATTTCATCCATGAAATAATACATCCATGTCTCAAATAACTGACCCTTAGGGCTACCCATTACTCTATTCAATAGCAAGATGATATCACCATATTCTTCTTTGAAGTAAGGATGCAACAAATACTTCGGTACTTTCCCTTGAGGTCTTTTCTTCTCCAACCAAAACTTGTTCACATTTGCAGCACAGAGTTCAGACTAACTATCATAGACCCTCTGGGCCTGTCCTTTAGTTTTGTAGGTGGCTTTACTATGGTTTGGTATGCCAAATGTCTCCTAGATGGACAATTTTGAAAGATTTGTCAGGACTCTTCCATCTAGTGCAGTGATTTCATCTCAAGTGTGCTTTATAGTGCAAAGCACATTCGACAATCAGCTCAACACACTCTTTGGCTGGTGGGAATCCAGCTACCTGGACAATTCCATTGTGCATCATTTTGCGGGCAATAGGTGTAGGAATGTGCCCATCATGTCCATACATTCTTTTCTTGAATTCCTCAATATCGACATGTCCAAGGTCTGTGTCGGTGATATTCTTCCATTTGGATTTGATTTTGGACTTTAGCTATACTCCTTTGCTGGCAAACTTCATTGCTACTTGTAAAAACACATGAAAACTCCATGTTATTTTCAGAATTTAATTCTGATTTTAAATTATTTTTCTGAAAAATTTACATTCAGCCTATTAAAAGGCTAAGTCTTTGAAGGGTTTGGTGAAGAAATTGATGAAAAATAAGACAGAAAGATGAGGAAATTTAATCAAATTGAGTTTTTGAATCCTCTTTATGACTGAAATTTACCTCTGATTCTGAAAATCTGCCTTAAAATCAAAGAAAAGTGCTTAATTTCTAGACTTTTAACACTTGGAAGAATCTTCTTCTAGACAATTCTTCTTCAAAAATCCAAAGTTTATAAAATTTGAGAGAAAACTTCTCTTTAATGCTCTCCAAAATTTTCAACCTGAATAATGAATTGTGAAAGTGAATTGGTTGAAAATATATAGAGTTTAGGGTTCTTAAATTTAGAAGTTTTTTATTTGTTTTATTGTTTTCTTTTATTTTTAAATAATTTTTATTGTTTTTTTGTTTTTTTTTTGTTTTAATCTTTCCAAAATGGAAAGGTTTATTTCTTCTCTCAAAAATTCGATTTTATCCAAGAATCTTCTAGAACTTTCTAGAAATTTTGAATTTTGACAAAATTTTCTGAGTGTTGAAAATTATTTTGGGTTTTGGAAAATAATTAAAAATATTTCATGTGACAAATTTATTTCCCATCATGTTGGTCTGATTTTATGTGAATTGTGATCAAAATTTCATCTTTCTGGCATGGCAAATTTGTTCTCAATTTTAAGTCTTTGGCTAGGTATCTTCACATATTCCATTTATGCCTGGATGAATCAATGTGTCCATGTATGATTAACTTGCAAGGATTTGGACAATTTCTTCATGCCTTATGGTTTGTGATTTTGGAAGAAATTTATTTCAATTTGCACATCCTATGTCTTGGCATGTTTCATGTCAATTGGACAATCATCTTTCAATTTGTTTTGACTTTCTTTTCCCTTAGGCGAACTTGAATCTTGTTTGTCTTGCCAATTCATGTCTTGGATTGTCTTGGATCGGTTCTTGGGAGAACTTTTAGACAGTTATCTTTGGGTGAATCTTCATCCATTATGTCTTGGTGAGTTTGAAAAAAAATTTGGACAGTCATACGTCCTTTTGTCATGAGCAGATTTAGAAATCAGACCATCTAATCTTATTTGAACAAAATTTGAACCATCCTTATTGTGCTTAGCAAATTTTGGGAGTTGTCTTTGATATTGTGCTTGCTGTCCATAGTGAATTTCAAGATTGATCAGACAATTTGTCTTTCTTTCTGTCATATCTTTTTGGCAAAGTTTATTTTATCTTCATGTGATGCTTTATTTGTCCAACCCTAGGCGGACTTGGATCATGTCATGCCATGTTTTGTGAGACAAATTTCAACCTTGGATGCTTTCTTTCTTGGCAGTATTTATAAGCTTTGGACAGGTTTGTATCATACTTGGAAGATCATCACATGTGTATCAAACTTGAACAATTTTTCTTCTTCCAAGGCGAGTTTGGAGATGATTAGGAACGTAGGATATTTAGCAAACCCTTAGCCTGTTATCTTCAACCTTACTGATCATGGCAAATTGGGATTGCAGCAGTTAGACTATTTTATTTGTCTTTCAAACCCTTGAATATGTGAATTCAAATTACTTTCTCCTTGACAGGGCAGAGTTTACCCTTCCTTAGACAAGTTCTTTTATATTTGGAAGTCATCAAGGAATCTGTCAGAAGTTTTTCTTTATAGCAGAGAAGGCAAATCTTGAATATGATAAGTTATGAAAGCTTTATCTTTAGCAAACCTTCAATTTGCTATGTATGATGGTCTTGGATGAATCTTAGGTATGTATCCTCCTCCAGATTTGTCTTGCTTTCTTATCAAGGGCGGATTTGATAGTCTTCTGAACAAGGTGAAGTGCAGATTTGGAAGATTTCTAAGGAGACTATGTGCAGATTTGATTGATCTTTCTCTCCTTAGGTGGATTCAAGGATGAGCAATGGTGAATTTTTCTGAATATGATAAGATATGAAGAGATTTATTGTCTTATCATCAAACCTTCAATCTGCTGTTAATGGCGGATTTGGGGGATATGCTGCACTTCTTGAATGCTTCTTTCAAACTCTTGGTCTTGCTTTTATCCCTTAAGGCGAATTTTGTTAATTCTGCTGCAAATTTGATAACTTGATCAAACTTTGGAGCTGCTCCTTTGGTGAATTTTAGGAAGAATTCAATCTTGCTTTGAAGAAAGAAGTGTTAATGAGATGAAACCTTCTTTTATAGCTTCTTAGATGGCTTCTAGAAGCTTTATTCTATCTTCTAGAAATTCGAACTTCATTGCTTGGCACACAAGAAAGTAATTTTAAGAAAGTTTTATTGCTTTATTCCTCCTTTAGGAAGTTCGAACTCTTCATTGCTTTCTTCTAGAAGGGAGTTTGCAAATTTAGAAGTTTTATTGTTTTATTCTTCCCCTAAGAAATTCGAACTTCATCCTTAGAAACTTCCATCATGTTTTAGAAAGTTTTATTTGCTTTATTCTAGAAGTTTATTTTCTTTCTAGACTATGATCTTGACATGTCACATTTTTTTATTGAATTTAATTGTTTTAAATGCCAAGTCATCATACGTGCCATGTCATCATACTTGCCAACTTGGCAATTCATATCATCTTCATTTTATGCTATCTTCTATGGGCCCTACATCGTCTTAGACATTCTTTCTCAAGCTTTGGTGAACTTTCATATTTGCCAAGTGCAACCTTGCCTAGGCAGATTTTGAAGGCCTCAAACCAAGGGCAGACTTTGAAATGCTTTGGGCACCCTTGTTTATGCCTTGGCGGACTTGGATGAATCTTTGCCCTCTTTATTTCATGCCAAGGTAGGGCGGACTTAGAAGTAATTGTGCCAAGGCGGAGTTTGAGTCATATATGTTTTGACATATCTTCTATGCGAAATTTATATTCCTTGTGCCATGTTTTATCAAGGTGGACTTGGATCAACCTTAGGACATGTGCACATTTTGTTACGCAGACTTGGTAAAGTGTTTAGGCATGTCATTCCAGCTTGAACTTGACCACATGGAAGAGTTTGCTTGACTTTCGCCATGAGTTAGTTGACCCTTGGTAGGAGTTTGACATCTGTCGGACAATTTTAGCTTGGTCATGAGGTGCACTTAGGAGATTGTCAGACATTCTTGTGTATGAATAAGCTTAACCCCAAGCAAGAGTTTGAGTAAATCTTGCCATGGGTTAATTAACCCTTGGTAGGAGTTTTAACATTTGTTGAACAATTTTAATTGGACAATTCTCCTATACCTTGGCAGACATTGATTCTGCTTAAACATCTTCCATGCTTGACATCCTTGGATGATTTTGACTAATCATTTGCCATTTTTACTTCTTCAACTTAGGTGAAATTTTTAATGTGCCATTTCCAATTCCTTCCTTTAGACTTGATCAACAGCATGCATGCCATGTTCATACCTTGCTAGTTTATCTGGAACAGAAACCCTAATTAGGGTTTGCTTTTTTCTTTTTTTCCCTTAAAGACATAATTTTCAAAATCTGAGAACATGGGTAGGAATAATTTGGCATGAGGATTGAAACCCTAATCTCAAAAAAAGCAAAAAAAATTCAAACTCTTGCTTTTTACACTTAGAAGCAAAAAAAAATCAAATTTGAAGACATGGGCAGGATCAAAATGACCTAAAGAACAAAACCCTAAACTCATAAAAAGGCATAAATTTTGAAGCCTTGCTTATATACCTAGAGGCAAGATTTTCAAATTCCGACAAAATGGGTAGTAATAGAATGATTCGAGGAACAAAACCCATATGCCACTTTCAAAAAAGCAGAAAAAGCAAAAAATTCTAAAAATAGCAGGTTGTTCAGAAATGACCCCAAGCAATTGTGATCCTCATCCTTCGGACCTTCTGAACACTTTGACAACACTCAAATGCAATATTGAGCAAGATTTCTCAACTTGGCTCGGGATGACTTCTTTAAAAACTTAACTCTTAAACTCTCTCAAAATGAGGTTTTGTGAATATGCAGACCAAAGACAAAACCCTAAAAAAAACAAAAACAGGGGGTCCCCATTTGCAATGGGGCAATGTGTGAATTAGGTCACAACACTACCCTCAATTCTCATTGGTTAGAAATCAAGATGGACATGTGTTCAAATCAAATGTAACTTTCTCATTGGCCAGAAGGAGTTTGCTGTAGAAAACCCTAATTAGGGTTTTCATCTTGTAATATTGGCCATTGACGTGGATTTGATCCTAGCCCTTCATAGTAACAGAGAGCATTATAAAAGGCTCTTCTCTCTCATTTGTAAAGGTTAATAGTTAGAAGTTCAAAAATAGTTTAGTAGCAGATAACAGCTAAAATAGAATAGGAAGAGAAGGCAGAAATTGTTGCCAAAGTTGTAAATAAACTTCCTTTTCATTGAAGTTATAGTGGAATGTGTTGTTTCTTCTACAATAGCATGGTTGCTTGTTGAATCTTCATGTTAGATAATGATAATTAGATGGATGGAAGATTTTTGTGCATGATTGATGGTGAAGCTCCTATGTTCATACTACTAGTATTTCATTGATTGTGAAGTATCTTGCGTAGTCAAATGAACTCGTTTATCCAAGCTTAACTTCAATTGCTACTTCTTCATTGATGTGCATCATCTTGATGGTGTCTATGTTCGTGGTGGTGATTTGAATATCATATGCTTACCTTAGGAGATTGCACTAAACTTTGTGGAGTTGTTGCTCCGCATGGCAAAGCAAAGTCTAGTTGAGTTTCACCAAAGATTGTCCATTGCTCTTGCATTCTAGGAATAGACTGGATTCTCTAACCCGTTCCTCCTTTTATATTTTCTATTAATCAAAGTTAGTTAAAGAGAAAGCATCACTAGATTGCAATATTGGATGGTAAATTTCCAGCAGCATTCACACAGTTCAAGCACATTCAAAGTTCAGCATATGGCCCCCTGGATTACCAGCAAACATCAACCAATTGAGCTATCTATAGGTCAAGACCTGACTAAAGAAACTTTGGAGTCGTCTTGGATGATCATATAACTTAGCATCCAAGAAGATTTTGATTAAGAGACAATAGAATACTTTTGCTATTTTATTCTATGTTTGAGGTGTCTAAAAAACACATCAACAAGGTCCTTATCAGCGATATGAACTTCTGTGACAGCATGTATTATTCTGGGTAATATTGATAATGATCTTGCACAATCAGGTCTATGATACTTATCAATACATTTTCTGTAAGCAATGATAAAGAATGGATGTTATGGTGGTGATATTGAGAAGGATTAATATATTATTGATGGACAGATGTTCTGAAGTGATCCCCTTATGTGATTGGTATGTCATTGATACGTGCTGCCTTCATGGTGAAGAGGGATTTATCACTACTTGTGTATCCTCAGTATTTTGATTACTGCTTCAGTATGGATCATATTAACATCATGTACTTGGTGTGTTGCATTCTTCTAATTAGTGATCACTGGCAACTTTCATTGGTCATTAATCTTCCTTAAAGGTGGCAAACCTTGTATTTGCCAATTCATTAACATCTTAGTTGTTACCGTTAGTCTCTTCATAATCGATGTCTGACTATTCCTTAATCATCGCGATCCTTTCTCCATGCACGATCGCTGAACGTAAATATCTCTATTTCCATTAAAGACAATCTGTAATTTAGTCACCTTATTGATGACCATGTGACCATCTCCATTGCCGCATCATATCCATCGATAATAATATCTATGTTCAGTCTTCATATATAATCGATATGCTTGTTTATTGTTGACAATATAATTAAGAAATGCCACTATATGTGGAATGGTCTTCTAATTTTATATCGGCAGATATCTTTCATGTCTACAATGCTTCATTGTTGCCTAATGAATTGTAAGCTATCCTTAAAGAGAATACAAGAAGCTTTCTCAATATTAACAATACTTGATGGAATCTTGTTTGGGGACATCACAGAACTACTGTCAATCTATAGCAAGCATGTATATTCTTCAGTCATCTTTGTAAAGATGCAATAGTTTATAATAAAGCACCTAGAACCATCTTTCTTCTCTACATGAACAAACACCCTGCCATAAGGAAAAGTGCTATGTTCTTCTTTTATCAACCAGCGCTTGTATTGGGTGTTGTATCCCATTAATCTCTTTGAAAGAGGATAAAGTGATGCATTTGGTAGTGATGAGCCAAGAACAAGCACTAGTAAGTTTTGGACTAAAAAGTGTATCCTGACTTCAACTGATTTTTTAAGAAAACTTAAATATCTATTGAATCTGGAAAAATGTAAATCAATTTTTCCTTCATGTTGTGGCCTGGAGGGAAATTTTGACTGCGTATCGGCAATAATTTCTGGCTGCAGGGGTCAATAAGGTCTAATTGTGAACAATACAAAAGTTTTAGAAAGTAAACTTAACTAACACAGTTATTTTGTTTATAGTAATACCATATTGATATCAAGGTAGTAATTATTGCCTTGACAAGTGACTTTGTGATACTAAAGGTTGTATCCTTAACTTCCAAAAGCCATCTGTATGGAAACAAAGCATAGACACAATGTCTTTCGTAAGTGTATGGCCAGGGTTGAAATATCACAGAGATTAGGTGGAGCTATATCACAGGAAAAGTCATCATCTACAAGCTTGATGCCGTATTTGAATGTATTCTATTTGTGTCCCATCAATCTCACTGTCCAGTTTCAACCAAAAAGGTTGCAAGTGCAACATTGCCATCAAATTTAGTCGTAACTTGTACAATTATATCATATGCAATCAGATTCTTCTAGCTACCATTGACATTAATCGTGTGGAAGAAAGGATTACTTCTTTTCCTTTGCTAATTGTTTACAAATTTACTTCTTGTACAAGCTCATGTGAGCACAACCATGAGACTAATATCAGCTCCTTTCGAGCAACCACACTAGAAACCACCTATGGAAGACCAAGAGTCATGTTGATGTGTGTTTTATGCACATAACATTTCAGAATAAAATACCAAGGTAATTTCCCTCTCTTGAACAAAATCACCTCGGATGCTAAGGATAAGATCAACTAAAATGATTCCAAGGTTTCTACATGTCAGGTCTTGATGAGTGGGTAACTCAATGGTCGATGTGAATTGTTGTGTTCACTTGGGGACTTACGCAAATGTTAGGATTATCTTCTTCGATCATGAAATATGCAGAATAGGTGTGCTGACAGCTTAGGATTTAACAATGTGGCTCTGGACTTAATTCTTACTAAAAAATGAGCAAAAGGAATAGGGTTCAAGAAATCTATTCTAAGCCTAGGAATGTAGGAAATGATGAACAAATCTAGTGGAATCAAACTAGGCAAGGTCTCACAAACAGGTATTGACACAAGCTTAGTGCAATCGTCTAAGGTGTACTTAAGGATTTTCAGACTATTACCATCAAACGTTGACACCATCCAAGTTGATGCTTGTCAAGGGACGCATAATAGTTAAAGTTAAGCTTACTCAAATCTCCAATTGACCACACAAGGCGCACTTACCAGCGGCAAGAGGCTAATGGTATGGATTAAGGATTCCACACAAATATATTCAACGAATCTTCCACTCAATCTAACATACATGAAAATAAATTATAATCTAACTTGGAGGAATTGAGAACCATGAATGCAAAGACAACATTTAAAGAGAAAAATCATCAACAATCGAACAATAATTTAGATTCAAATAGCTGCGGCATATACCAACAATTCTACAAAAACTCTCCCTTACAAATAAGAGACAAGGAGGTATATATAGAGTCTCTTACCAAATGGATGGCCAAGATTGATACAAGATCAACGACCAAGATCATGCCAACAAAACCCTAGAATTGCCCTATTTAGGGTTTACATCAAAAATGGCGCCACCAACATTTGGCCCAATAAAAAGATACCAAGTCATCAAATAGGGAATCTTCTAGAAGATTCCTCCCTGCATCTCTCTCTCTCTCCTAGCATACTCTAAGAATCTAGCCAATACAAAATCTAACTCCTCCATGGAAATGCTTGGCAAGGTATCCTGCTGCAAATCAATCACGTCCAGTGAATCCGAGCAAGCATCCAAAGTGTTCTCCCAATCTGGCATGAGCTTCTACAAACTATGAACATGAATCAACAAAGAGACCAAGTCATCTATCTGACTCTTCTTCAAAGAGTCCAACTGGCAAAAATACATAAATTTCATCTTGTTTATTAATTCGGCTAAGTGTAAACCACTAGCATCACTAACATCAACACCCAATAACTCTTCAATTGAGGCAAGGATCTTCATTTGAATGTCCTGAATCAATCCCTCCATCTCCATACAGCTCAACAGGGCGTTCTCATAAGTTGATCTCTTCACGGCCAATGAACAATACCAGCCATGGATATCGTATATGTCTCCACTGTGCACAATGTCCTTGCTGACCAAGGTGGAATTAGGAATCCTCTTCAAAGCCTTGAGGCGTGGAATAGTCTTCTCCTAAATAGGCCGGAATTCTTCCCAAACTCCCTCCAAATACTGCATTCTAAATACGAGCCCTATTGTCTTATCATATACTTGGACAAACTGAGTAAGGAAATCATCCGCCTGTTTTCTTGCACTCTCAATCCACTTTTCCACCTTCAAGAGTGTATCTCTCGCTGCCTCATAGTGTGAATGTAGTCCATGATCAACTGCAATAGGGGAAATAATAGTGGGATTCTCACGCCTTATCCCTGCAATATACTCTCTAAGTCTGATATTCTCTTCTCTGTACTTCTCTTTCTCTTCTATTTCTCTATCTAATCTGGCGCTAATCACGTTAAGATTATCACCAATCTCCTGAAACTCTTGCTCTCTTGATGTACGACCAAGGGCAACTGAAGTAATCTAGAAATCCATGGGAGTAGCAATGTCCGCTGTCACACCTCCAATAGGAATAGCAACGTGCGCAATCCACATTCCTATCTCATCTCTAGCTATATGCGACAAAATCTCAGCTCTCTTGGGTTCTTTCTCCTTATTGCTCCTAGCTAGGTAATCATCAATGTTATCAATAGGCTATACCTCTATCATTTTCTTACTTTTTCCATACTGCTCATCAGCCAATCCGAAATAGCGGCCATCTCCATACCATCATCGAGACACATCTCTCAAACAAGCCCTCTCAATGCCGAGAAAACATCATCATTATCATCAGGATTATTCTTGGTCAAATTGTATACCTCATTTCCCAAACGAAGGACAGTAGGGTATCCCGGTTGATCATCATTCTCATTTGGAGGTGCAGATGTCGCTATGGCCTGTAACTCCTGAATATTCTCTGGTAGTATCACTATGTTCAAACATTGTTGGGTTTCCTTATTTTGCTCTGTTATTTCAATTACCTTAATCAATGAGACACTGAGAGGTGGTGAAGGAATGATAGGTGGAGGAATGATAGTCTTTTGTTTCTTCTTCTTCACCTCCTCAATCTTCTTCCCTTTGGCCTTGACCCCTCCTGGTGTGTTTTTCCTTCTCTTGGGAGCTTGACTCTCTTCGTCTGCATGAATCCTGACATCACTGATAGTCCTCTGATCATCTTCGGAAGTAGACTCTTCCGACTTCATCTTTTCATAAGTGAAGGTAACACCCATATCAACTAACCTATTCATCTGAATATCCACCCATGTGCGGGAGAAACTCAAGACCTCTCTCATCAATACATCCAGATCAATCTCCTCTGATTCTGACCAATTAGGCAATAAGATTGCCTTCTTCATTTCATTCTCATATTGTGGATGTGTATGATCCCTGTCATCTAACACCTGATCAGGAATGAGGAAAAGTCCACACCTCCTCATAAAATCCACTGACATTCTGAACCACATTCGTCTCTTCACTGCCTGCTCGTCCATCAGGTTGGCCCAATAATCTTCTATGTCTACCTTGTGGATGAACTTCTCTCCCCTAATCCTTCCAACATTCTTATCTGGATCAAACCTTTCTCTTTTCTTGAAGGTTGCAAATCGATAGAATGCAAGCTCCTCACTCGCAGTGCTGGCGGCTAAGGCAGACTGGCAAACCTCCAACGTCTCTGGAATAGGGAATGTCATGCCTGTCCTATGCTTCTCTCTTTGGATGGAATCAAACTCTAGAAGTTGTCTCACGACTTCCAACAAGATCATTCTGTCGAACGGATACCTAGGAAACCTATAGGGCTTGGATTGAAACCCATGAATCCTAAGGTACGTGAAAGTGGGAAACTGAATATACCACAATCCATATTTCTCTATTAGCTTTGTTGCCTCCTTCGACAATCTTTTGTGAATTCTGCCTTGCAGCATCCACGTGATGTACATGGTGAATACATCATTCACTCTCTTATAATCTTCAATTCTATACATGTTCAGCTGGGGATAGCACTCATGACTCCTGAATTGTCCTTGCCCATTCCCTACTTCACCTTTGCATATCAATCCTTTATATGAAACAAACCGTGCAAGCAGGTATACCAAGTAGGAAGTCATGGCGAATGACTTGGACCACTCTACATTCCTCCGCTGAAAGTCCAGATTGTCACTTATGATTCTAGACCAATTTACCAATGTCCCTCTAAGACAATCCTGGATAAAATAGAACATCCATCCATCGAATATTGCACCCTGCGACATCCCCATCACTCTGTTAAGCAGGAATACTAAGTCACTATACTCCTCTTTGAAGTCTGTGCACATGAGTGTCTTGGGAGCCTTGGAATGATGAAGCCTAGGCTCAATCATCCAGTCTTTGTTTATCATACTCTTACACGCATCCATCTTCTTCGTGTACCACTCTTCATATTCATCCTTAGTTGCATCCTTCATATCTACTCCGCATGGAATTCCAATTACCTCAGCAATAGCATCCTCGGCAAGGTAGGCAATGACAACGCCCTTAGGAGTTTCGATCATTCGCGAGCGAGGATCATAACATCGTACACACTCTAGGATAGGCTCGTTGCATTGTATGGACTATGGAAATCCAGCAGCTTGAAAAATACCACTCTTCATAATGTTTACATATGCTGGGGAAGGAATCTGATTTCCTACTCCAAACATCCGTTGTCGGATCAAGTTCAGGCTCAAGAAATGCATGTTTGTATCCGTAATCTCCTTCCATCTAGATGGCATCTTGGATTCTCGATAGAATCCAGTCTCCAGTATCTTCTATTGTTCTCTTCTCTCCTTAAATCCGGACTTCGACGTCGCACTTGTACGAAGCTTGAAGTTAGAACTTAGCAAAAAAATACAATATTCTTAATAGAATTCCTGACTTCCTAACGATTTTAGGCTAAATTAAAGCATGAAGTTAGGAAAATAGTCCACACTCTTGGTAGATCTTAACAATTTAAACACAAAATGTGACAAGACTAGGGTATGAAACCATGAAACCCCATGAAATCAACACCTCCTTATACTTAGAAATTTCGTGCAAATCATAGTGCAAAGGAGTATACCGGATTAAGAGTGACTAGGGAAAGGTGTGAAAGGTTGTGTTTTCACAAAAATAATGTCTAAAGACACCTTCCGCAGTCAACAATGGAGGTCACAAATCTGAAGATAACCTGCAACTAATAAATTAACCTCTCAAAACATGTTGCAATTATCTAAAAATATGCACAAACTTGATAAAAATCAGCCTTGATGATGAAACAAATCAATTTTGAGAACATAGGTATGGCTGGTAAAAGATAAATTTTCTGAAGACAAGCAGCCATGGTGAAGTTGCAGACCTGAAACAGCCTTCAAATAGTCTGAAAATGATCCCAAAATGCCTCCAAATGCAAATCACATAAAATGGCAGCTGGCTGGGCAAAAAGTTAAGTATGAAAAATGAATGTACAGCCAACAATGGAGGTCACCTTGCTGTGATAATGGCGTTTAGGCTCAGATCTGAAGCAAATGACAGCAAGTAGGAATAATGGCAGCCACCAAGTGTGAAGGGAATTTACCAAAATATGCTCCAACACTTGTAAAATAAAAATCGAACTTTTCCAGCTATGGCGCCATCCTCTTAAATCTGAAAATATCTTCAATGCACACTCCAATCTGCCAATAAAGGTCTGAAAAAATGTCTAAGGACAGCAAGCAATGATGGCGATGACAGGGAAAAATCGTGAAGTTCACCAATACCAAAATCACTACCATTCACCAAAATCGCCAAATACACCAAAAATGGCAAACTTCATTAAAATTGTGGCATGGGAGAGGTCTCAATGGCACTCCAATCAGCAAGCAAAAATGGCGGACCTCTGCAAAATCATCAAACTTGAAAATCGTCTAGCCATCAAAGTCGTCAAACTTGGAAAATCTCTATCTTCCCAAAATCAAAAATCTGAAGACAATGGAGTCACCAAGCCTCAATAGCAGCAAAGGAATGGATTGTCCAGCTGGCTGGAATGGAGGAACAGGCCTTCAATCTAACATTTCACTAAAACACCAACTCCAAAATCGCCAACTATGGAGAAAATCGCCCTTGCATGGAATCCACCTGGCAAACTTAATAATAAAATTTGTTGGACTCCTCCCTTTAAACTAACTTTCATCACCAAATTTCACCACACAAGCAATGTGGGATAAAACAATTGCTCTTATACTTGCTTGGGTGAAACTAACTTGCTTCTAGAAGGTTGAAAACATTAAATGCTCATTGCAAATCATTTATTAATTGCTTTCATCTTTTAAATAATCATTGTCTTTCATTAAAAACAATTAAAATGGGGCTCATTTATTAAAGTGTCTCAATTTAAATCAAAATGGGCCAATTGGGGAAAATCGATCGCAGTAAGGATTAAAAAATTCTCACCAAACTCACTTTAAAAATCGCCAAGTATCACCCCTAGGGGAAAATTGATCCTAGTCTGGATGAAAATCCACACTCAAAACTTATCAAATGCGCATAAAAATGGGCTAGGGGAAAATCGATATGAGTGTGGAATGAAAATTCCATTCAAAAATGAAGTCATCACTCGAAAATACCCCTCTGGTGGGAAATCATCCTCGGTCTGGAAGAAAATCCGAACTCAAAATTATGAAATGCACTCTCAGTGGAAAATCGCTGAGTCTGGATAAAAATCCGAACAAAAATCCTCAAAAACTTGTCACAAATACCTGGTGGAAAATCAACCCAGGTATGGAATGAATGCAAACGTCATCAGCAACCTATCCATACCTCCCTGGTGGAAAAATGCGGGTAGTCCTGACACTTAGTCAAATTTTAATACTTCCAGGGGAAAAACGACCCTAGTATGGATTAACAGTGGTGGAAAAATGAGGCAAGTATGGATTTCAAGGGAAATCCATGTCTAGTCTGGATTTTGAGTGGGGAAAACCATGGGTAGTCAGGATATGAGAGGAAAAGCACCTCTAGCATGGAATTTTGACCTTTTAACACTTACAATATGGATTTTACTCCGGAAAATGATGATTTTTCCACTCAAAACCAATTAGAAACTCTGAAACTTAATAAAACTCAACTGGACTTGGGCAAATTCATCAAAAATTGGAGCGTGACACAAGGAAAACTATAGGAATAAAGTGTGAAATCATCTTGAATAATTCTCTAGGAACGAGAAAACAACTCCAAAAGGTCTGAAAAACACCTTAGCACTTAAAATCACCGACGAGAACACTTAAAACACGTTAACGCTCCAAAAGGGTCTACACTTAAACAAAACTAGGATCATTGAGAAATCTCAATTTTCACGTGCTTGATCCTATAACCTCAAAAACCCTAAACGGCACTAAGCATGATCAAAACTCTGAGACTCCGGCACGAGAAACACAAAATTGCCCACTAAGCAGCCAAAACCCTAACCTAACAACGCAAAAAGCCGGAAAAGAGGGGGTCCCCGTTGTTAAGATATAGCCCTCGTGAATCTAACTGATGGTAAATCGGTTATTATATATATATGATCAATGCCTGAAAGTCATTCTGGAGAGTGTTATTAACACACAGTCCCGATATGCAGATGGACATAAACCTTGTATAAACTGCGATGAAATCACAGTGGGCTATCGTGCCCATGTGATTCTCGATCGCATTATATTAACGGAGCATGCAGTTCGGAAATTAAACATAAACAAACTAATTGTTATGAACGGTTGCCTCCGTAGGGACATGTCCATACGTGGCATGGGCTATCGTGCCCATGTGATTCTCGATCGCATTATATTAACGGAGCATGCAGTTCGGAAATTAAACATAAACAAACTAATTGTTATGAACGGTTGCCTCCGTAGGGGCATGTCCATACGTGGCAACTGCCACGTATGGACATGTCCCTACGTAGGCAACCTTTCCTCTTGTATTTAAACCGGATTCAATGATGGAGATGATCAATAACTTACGGCAATCAGTCTTCCAGAATCGCTGTCATTATTCTTCGATCCATATTTCACAACATGGTATCATAGCCAAGTTATTAAGAGAATAAATTAGACAGCCATATTACTCATAAGCATTTATCGGAAGTAAATAACAAATCGACGCAGAGGCTATATACGCAAAGGATATATCCAACTAAGAAAATATTCAAAATGTCAAGTAATATGAGAGTCGAAGATAGACTCGAAGGAGCCTCCAACTTCGTTTCCTGGAAGATACGAATCATTGCCATTCTTGAAGAACTAGAATTACAGTCTTACATGGAAGAAAATCTAGACATGCCAAATGATGATCTAAAGAAATCTACCTGGAAAAGGCGTAATAATAAAGCAAAGAAAATAATTATTGACTCAGTCAAAGATCATATTCTTCCATCTATAGCCAGGCTGCCTAAAGCATATGAAGTATTTAAAACCATTAAAAATACATATGAAGTTAACAATGCGAGCAGAATGTTAACCTTGAAACAACAACTTTTAAACATAAAGATGAATAAAGATGACACAATATCTACATACTTTTCAAGGATATCTGAAGTAAAAGACCAATTACAAGCTATTAGAAATGGGGTAGATAATCAAGAAATCTCTCTCATAGAAGAGGATTACCAATTTCATGGGAGTCCTACATTCAATGTATTAGCAGAACGCCCCCCTTGCCCAAATTTCAACAACTTAAGAATGAGTGCATTCAAGAGGAATCTCGACTAATCTCAAGAGGATTAGGGCCAAATAAAGAAGGAGAAATCCAAGCACTTAATACAAATACCTTCAACAAAAAGAAAAAGTTCTCCAAATGGAAGAGAGGAAATAAAAACCATCAGAAAAGAGATATGTCTAAAATTCAGTGTTACAAATGCGACAAATATGGGCACACTCACAGGAATTGTCTAGAAAGGAAGAAAACACAAGCTAGTCTAGCCGAAGTCAAAGGAGAAAACTCAATTTTCTTCTTAGCCCTATCAAGCGAAATAAATACAAATAAAAACACTTGGATCGTAGATAGTGGAGCATCAAGGCATATAACTGGATTCAAAAATCAGTTTGAAACACTTAACGGGCACTCAAGTGAAGAGGTTACTATTGGAGATAACTCCACATATCCTATGAAAGGAATTGGGACCTGTACTATCAAACTAAGAAATGGAGTATCTCTACAATTAAAGGATGTTCTGTTTGTACATGGAATAAAAAGAAATCTAGTCTAAATCTCAGGCCTAGCTGATCAAGGATATCGGGTTACCTTCAATGAAGATAAAGTTCTACTCTGGCCTAAAAATACAAATATCAAAAATGCCATAATAGTAGGTTCAAGAGATGGTAGCCTATACAAACTATGCAGTGATCAAAAGGAAGCACTAAATCTTGAAGTTTCAAATAATAATGAATTGTGGCACAAAAGATTAGGACACCTAAGATATAGTGCTCTATCCAACATAAAGAAGATTACTTCGGGACTGCCCCAACTAAAATCTGAACACACAAGCATTTGCAAAGGATGTGCCTTGGGAAAGAATGTGAAAGTTTCTTTTCCCTCAAGCGAGCACAAATCAAAATCTATTTTAGAACTAATTCACTCAGACCTATGCGGTCCCATGTCAACACCATCCTAACTGGATCCTTATACTACATAATCTTTGTTGACGACTACACTCGAAAAACATGGATATATTTTCTAAAGTGCAAAGACTCAAATGAAGTACTATCTAGGTTCAAAGAATTCAAGGCACTAGTAGAAAACCAGTCAGGGAAGAAAATTAAGGTGTTAAGATCCGACAATGGGGGAGAATATACATCTGACAACTTCAAAGACTTTTGTAATTCTGTTGGGATTAAGAGGGAGTATACTGTACTATATAATCCACAACAGAATGGAGTAGCAAAAAGAAAGAACAGAACCATAATTGAAGCAGCAAAAGCCATGATGCATGACCAAAACTTACACACTTCATTCTGGGCAGAAGCTTCAAATACAACAGTCTACATTCAAAACAGATGTCCGCACTCAGTTCTAGAAAACATAACTCCTGAAGAAGCTTTTACAGGGAACAAACCAGACTTAAATCACTTAAGGATATTTGGTTGTCCTGTATATATACATGTTCCTAAAGAAAAGAGGACAAAACTAGAACCATCCGGAAAAAGAGGTATCTTCATTGGCTATAGTGAAAATACTAAAGGATATCGCATTTACATTCCAGGGAAAAAATCTGTTGAGATAAGTAGAGATGTAAAGTTTGAAGAAAACACTACACTCAAAGAACCTGAGGATGATAACATTACTAAAGAAGAAGAAGATCACATAACTGAGATTGAGAGGGAGAATATCATAGAAAATCCTGAACCTTCAGACATTGAGAGAGAGGACATCATAAGAGCTTCTGAACCTCTTGTTGATGAAAATATTGAAACACCCAATAACAAGAAAAGACCTCTGTGGGCAAGGAAAATGATTGAAGAGAATAATGTAGAACCAAATGAAATTTCCAAAGAAAATAAGAGAACAAGAAATCTAAAATGTTATGTTGCACTTCTAACCGAACTCACAAATTTTGAACCAACAAATGTCAGAGAAGCTTTATCAAAACAGGCTTGGAAAGATGCTATGGTTGAAGAATATCAATCTATACTAAAGAATGATGTTTGGGATATAGTGCCTAGACCAAAAGACAAATCAGTTGTCTCATCCAAGTGGTTATTCAAGATCAAATATGCATTTGATGGCTGCATTGAAAAACATAAAGCTCGCTTTGTGGCCAGGGGATTCTCTCAGAAAGCAGGAATTGATTATGAAGAGACATTTGCCCCAATTGCCCGGTATACGTCAGTAAGAACAATCATTGCAATTGCAGCATCCAAAGGATGGAAAATTCACCAAATGGACGTAAAGATTGTCTTCCTAAATGGTTCAATTGAAAAAGAAGTATATATAGAACAAGAAGAAGGATTCACCATACATGATAAAAATTGCTATGTTTGTAAACTACAGAAATCTCTCTATGGGCTAAAACAAGCACCTAGGGCCTGGTATGCAAGGATAGACAACTATCTCTCCAAACTAGGGTACTCCAAGAACCTAGCAGATCCCAACATCTACTTCAAGGCTTCAAATGGCAATATGATCATATTGGTCCTTTATGTGGATGATCTTTTGATAACAGAAAAGGATAATCTCATTGTGAAATGTAAGCAAGACCTGGCAACAGAATTCGATATGAAGGATCTAGGGCTTCTACATTATTTTCTAGGATTAGAAGTATGGCAGAAGAAAAACTACATCTTCCTAAATCAAGGAAAGTACACCACAGATATTCTAACTAGATTTGGGATGATGGAGTGTAAGCCATTAGCTACACCAATGGAAACTAAGTTGCACAAGTTAAAAATTGAGGCAAAAGATTCAGAACCTACAAATCCCACACTCTACAGACAAATTGTCGGTTCACTCATGTATTTGGTAAATACTCGTCCTGATATCTGCTGTGCTACAAATGTATCAAGTCACTTCATGTGTGAACCTAAGAAGATACATCTAATGGCTGCTAAACACATTCTAAGATATTTACGAGGCACAATCGGACTTGGCTTAAAGTATGAAAATGTTGAGATTAAACTTGAAGGATATTCTGATTCTGATTGGGCCGGAAGTACCACTGACCGTAAAAGTACTACAGGGTGTTGCTTCAGTCTTGGTTTTGCTATGATATCTTGGTTCAGCAGAAAACAGTCAACAGTTGCACAAAGCTCCATCGAAGCAGAATATATGGCAGCCTCCATGGGAGCTCGTGAAGCGGAATGGCTGAGAAAGTTATTATTTGGATTATTTGGAAAAACTCTGAATTCAACAATAATTCATTGTGATAATCAGAGTTGTATCAAGCTCTCAGTAAATCCAGTTTTTCACAATCGATCCAAACATATTGAGATCCCTTATCACTACATAAGAGATATGGTAGATCGAAACATCATAAAACTAGTGTACATCAGTACTGAAAAACAAAATGCTGATATCTTCACCAAGCCACTTGCAAGATTGAAGATAGAATACTTCAGAAGTAAACTTGGTATGACTAGATTATAATTGAGATTATTAGCATGAAATTCCTACCATGTGTAATTTGTTCATGAATAAATAAATAAAATGTATATTGCAATATTCTAACTGTGTTCAAGAAGATGACGATCTTCTTATGTTTAAAGTTACTATTTCAAGCTGACGATCTTGACAATAGTTGACCAAGTGTCAAGATTGACTACATTAAGTTGTTGTCCCGGACTGTGCCGGATATCTTGATCCTAAAGTATGTGATCATCTCATGATTGACTTCTTAAGTGATTGTCCCGGACTGAGCCGGATATCATGATAGTGAGTCTATTGTCATGACAAGACTATATTAAATGTTGTCCCGAATTGTGTCCGAAGTCATGACAGAATATGCTCCCAAGAAAATTACTTAGATCCACTCCTGCTAAGAGGGAGTGTTAAGATATAGCCCTCGTGAATCTAACTGATGGTAAATCGGTTATTATATATATATGATCGATGCCTGAAAGTCATTTTGGAGAGTGCTATTAACACACAGTCCCGATATGCAGATGGACATAAACCTTGTATACACTGTGATGAAATGCCCATGTGATTCTCGATCGCATTATATTAACGGAGCATGTAGTTCGGAAATTAAACATAAACAAACTAATTGTTATGAACGGTTGCCTCCGAAGGGGCATGTCCATACGTGGCAACTGCCACGTATGGACATGTCCCTACGTAGGCAACCTTTCCTCTTGTATTTAAACCGGATTCAATGATGGAGACGATCAATAACTTACGGCAATCAGTCTTCCAGAATCGCTGTCATTATTCTTTGATCCATATCACGTATGGACATGCCCCTACGTAGGCAACCTTTCCTCTTGTATTTAAACCGGATTCAATGATGGAGACGATCAATAACTTACGGCAATCAGTCTTCCAGAATCACTGTCATTATTCTTTGATCCATATTTCACAACACCCGTTAGCAATGGGGCGATGTGTGAAAAGGTCACAAATTGTCACAAATTAGAAATCCACTTATTTAGAAACCAATTTACATTAGAAGCTGATATGGAAGACCAAGAGTAACAAGTTAGAAGTCCATATTAGATGTCTCTTTGGGATTTGAACTTGGGTCTCCACAATGAGAACTCAATGCTTTCACCAATTAAGCTCAACCCCTTGGACTTCAAGGTGTTTTCATTCTCCTAACTATCTTTTATTCAAGTTCAATTCATCTAACTGCTTTTTCTTCATCTTCCACACATACTGCAATTAAAGTTTTGAGGGTATAACATTTGTAATTGTAGCATATTTAAGAATGGAGGCAATCACTCCATCTAGCGGTCTGTTGTCACAGAGACGAAATATCTGAGCCTTCAACTAAGTCTGCCCTTGATTTGGTACTGATTCTGACACAAGTACTGATTCAAATGATTTCTTTATGTGTTCTTGATGTCTTTGAAAATATTATAATAGCAGAGCTGCTAGTTATCAAATTGATTGTTAGGCTGATCTCCTTGAGTATTCTCTTGATTCTAGTTCCAATTGCATGCCACCGTATCTTCTTCACAGACATTGCCGCAAAAAGGATTCATGTCCACTTTTACTTTGATTAAATTAATGAATTTGTATTTTTACTTTGACTTGACATCCAATCAATATGCATTCCAAAGAGTATTAACTTTAAAAAATTCATGTTGTGATTGCATATGTATTTATAACCTTCATTTGTATTTGAGAATCTTGATTATTTCTGTATGAAATATGTTAAATTCTGGCTCCTGCATTTTCTTCATTTTATTAATGGTAGTTTGTTCCGGCCAGAAATGGAGTTGCAATCAATTAGAAAATTTTCCATCAGAATCTGGTTGCTTATGAGAAACAAACTCGTGCATCATTTATGAAGATCCAATTCATACAAGTTATCATAACTGAGAGATGAAGAGTAAAATGAATAGAACAGAGAAATAGCAGCATATGTATAATCACAAAATGTGAGCTATTTAAACCCTATTTGAAGGCCTGATCTGAACCTGTTTGATTAAAGAACTTTATGCATCTTATGTATGAACTTGATTTCATAACAAAGATTTGCACCATTCATTTTCTTACTCTGTGTCCTGTCTTTTGCAACTTTTCTAAAAAGCTCTCCAACTATTCACCATTTTGCATTTTCAAACAATATAACCGACTCTATAAATCCAAGATGTGATTATGATTTTTTATTCATAAATAGTTTTGAGGCAGTCTCAAGCCTCTTTCACTATCATTGTTGTTATGATGTGAGGCTAAACCTCATCTAAAATATCAACCATGATGATCAATTTGGCCTTCTGATTAGCTTTATCAAACTTTCTTTGTTCATCTCCAACTTGTGCTAGTCTAGTGATCAATTTAGCCTTCTGATTAGATTATCATACATTCTTTATTCATCTCCAACTTGTGCTAGTCTAGTGACTTCCAAGAACACCCCACAAATTTTCAAACTCAAGTTTAGACCTCAGTTTTCTAGGCTAAATAATTACCTTTCAACAACTGAAATTCCAGAAGCATTAATTTTTGAGCATTTGGAACCATTTTTTATCTGAATGTGAAGGGTTCTTCAAGAAGTAGATTCCCCCTATTTCTCCTAGATGATTTATAGAGATGCTGCGACAAATATCATTGTTGCAGATTTATTTGGCATTAGATGTAGTAATTCAACACGACTTTACTAATAAATGTGGATCAAAGCTGTAGTTTGTACCAAACACTGCTTGTTTGTTACAAAAGTAACAAATAAGTGGACTGAATAAAAAACAAAACAAAATTGCTGTAAAAAATAATTGTCTTAAGTGTGATAAATCAAATTAATACAGTATTGCAACTTCTTTTTTTAAGTTTAACTATATTAATATGCACTTTTAATACTTTTTGCAACTAAAGAGAGAATAATTTGCAAGAATTTTTAATTTTTTCAATTTGGCTTCCATATTTTACAAGAACATTTATTTCTCCCTTAACATTACAAAAGTCGGATATTAGGAGGAAAAATTAAAATAAAAACATATGAACCTTTTGTTTCACATGGGCATGCCTCCAAGGCTTATAATATTTGTTGCCACATCATCTTTAGCAATCAAAAGGAATAAATTTGGAAGAAAAACCTCATGCTAATGAAAGAGAATAGATGGGAAGGAGGACAAATAGATGCCTTTTGCATAGACTTAGGCCATGGCTTATGTAGCAGTTGCAACATTACCTGTCCTGTGTCCTTGACTCCTTGGTAGTTGATGTGACAGGCTTCACTCCAACAGTGCTAGCTTTGTCTACACCAGATTTATGACCTGCATGTTCCTTTATTTCTGAAATGACAACATGAAGCAAGTCTATGACAGATAGCACTGGAGCATAGGGTGAACAAAGAAGTCACTTGCCTTGTTTCTCACACCTTGCACACTTTTTTAGGTGCAACAGGTTCTTCTCTCTTTCAGACTCCCTTTGTTGCCTCTGCAACTTTCCTATAGTCTGCTTCATGGCCTTGTCAACTGCCTATTTGGAATCATGGATTTCACTCGAACACAAGGAAAACCTTGTTCTCATACCATATTGCAAATGAATATGAAACATCAGTGCACAATGAACAAATGATTGAGGAGCCATTGCGAAATATATGGTGGATACACAGAATACTGTGCAGAACCAAACAATCACAACTGACTAACTTCTTTACAACCAACTAGCTCCCTTACAACCAACTAATATTGTATTATTATAATATTTTCATATTTATTCTAACAGTATTAGTGTTGAGAATAGTTGTTAGTTTACATTCTACAAGATGTATGAAGTTGAGAACACCTTTGCATACAACTAATTTCTGTTCTTAATGTAATGCAGCAAAGCGCCCTTGAGATTGAAGAATCATAGCTTGAAATAGAAATAATATACATAAGAAACATTAAAACCATTTTATCTTTTGCTTTGCAAAATTTTCAAAATCAGAGTTATCTAGTTGTTTCTGTTATTCATAATTAAAAATGCCTACCAACAGAATACCATGTCTCTATTCAGCATGCATTTTTGGGTACTTCTAAAGCATTTTTCCTAACAACATTATGCATACCCATTCAAACACAATAACATATAGAGATGCAGAAAAAGCATTATGAATATTGCATGGATCAGATAAAAGATGTTGCCTGCAAGAAACTCCAGATGGCCAGCACCAGCTGCACGGTATGCAACAAGATCTCCCAAAAGTCCAGCAACAGAGTCAACTTCATCAGCCTCCAAAATGCTCCTGTACATTTTGCCAAACAAGATTGGTACAGTTTATTATATGTTAGGAAAAAGAAAGCACATGATGAAGTGTAAGCCACCAAGAAACCAAGAACAGGCAAAAAATAACTTACAAATATTGAGCCCTTCCAAGGCAGCACAATACTTCTCGAATCCCGTGGTCAAACATCTCACGGTAATGAGTTTTCCATGCTCCGTCATGCCTCGCATAAAAGGATCTCCATGCTAGAACGTCTGATCCAGCACAGCATTGTGCAATTACCAAAACCCATGCCACAATTGCAAGGGCAACAACTAGAATCTGCTTCCAGACACCACCATGGCCACCTTGACCTGTTGTAATAATGCTCTACAGGCTTCAAACTCAAGAACAATTGTTTCAAAGATACATTTCAAAAAGTATTGCTATGCCATATAAATATATGCACTATTCTGTGATACGATAGCTACAAAATACTTATTATCAGATTCTAAAAGTAGTTCTGAAGATCACAAACTGTAAGAAGACTATTCCCACATGTACAACACAATTTGAAGAGGCCATTAATTAGTTAATTGAATATTAGTACCACAATAGGAATGACTCCTAATTTTGCTTGGTATATTATTTCCTTTAAAACAAAATCATTCCCTAAAGAAATCTCACTCGATAAGTCTTTAGAGTTTTAATGTAAGAGCTAGTTGTGAAAATCCTACACTAAATTTCTGATATAAGAGAAAAGACTAACAATATGACCCAAAGGATGCCCTATCATATAATGCCAACAATGTAGCAAATAGGGACACTATGCAAGAGACTGCTAGAACAAGCAGGATAAAGTATAATAAGTGTGCAAATGGTGTGGACTTGGAGATCATGAAGACACAGGATGTTTGAAGCAAAGGGCTAGCATCAACATAATTAATATTGATAGGCAAAATGAAGTTCTAGCCATTACTCATGCCGAAGGCAAGAATGTTATGTGCCCAAACCCACATACAGGAAAAGAAAGGCTCCATGAAGAAAACGCTGAAGTGGAGAATGAGAAGCACATAGGAAACACTGAGAGTAGGGGGGGGAGGGGAGGTCAATCAGTGTTTCAAGTTTTTTTCACAAATTTTCAGAATGACACCAAAAGATACACAAAAAAATCAATAAGACAAGAACACAAGATTTCTCGTGGAAAATCCTTTCGGCTAAAAAACCAGGGCATCAAAAGACTTTTAATATCTTCAAATGGGCACCAACCCAGTTTACAAAGCAATAGTCTAAAGAGAGCTCCAACTCTCCTCACAGCACCAACTGTGAATAACAGAGACACCAACCCCTCAAACATTCACCATTCCTCTCTCAAAGGACTCCGAAAAAATTACCTTCAAGTACCCACACAAACAGCAGATATTCAACACAGATATCATGATAAAATATCAACTCAGGAATGCAAAGCCTTTGTAAGAAGAGTTTTTCTATTTAACAACACTGTAGCTACACTCCTCACAATAGCATTCCCAAATTCAATGCACAACGCAAACAGTAATACTTTGCTACAACTCACGGTCACTACAGCACCACCTTCAACCTGTAGAATGCCATCAAAACTTGTAGGCCATGAAAGCAATCTACTTTTTTGTGTAATAAAGATAGTCATTCTTATCCTTTTAAAAAAAAACGGCAGCTATCTAAAAGATAATTTGGTAACAACAGCTCTCTGAGATTAATCCCACGCCTTGTGTGCTACACTATATTACTCACAAGAAGGCATATCTTTTAAAATAAAAGACCATTACCAAAGATATCATCTGCTCAACAATAAAAAGCTCCAAATCAAATTTATTTAAAAAGCGAAACTGCCGCTTCAGACACTTATGCAAAAACAACATCTATCAAACAATTTTCAATTCTACCATATCGAAAAATAATAACTCTATCAGAAACATCCACGATAACAAAATCGTGCCTCTCATTAAAGCCATTTTTTTTAATTCAAACATCACCTCCAACTTCTTAAAAAAATTCATAAAAATTACGGCAATTATCAAAAGAACACGGCATGCAGAGAAGAGAACTGCCCGAAAAAGAAATACCATCGTGCTCCCCTAAAAGAATGAATAAGACACTTAATAATTCATATTCCATGACCTCTACTAAAGAACTTATTACCACATCTGAAGAAGACATAATAAAAAAAGGTGCAAACTTCCTTCAGAAAAAAAACGTATTTCATCAAAAATGCCCCCATACTTTTCACCATATAAAAACACAACTTCAGCCCAGATTAAAGCCCACGATAGCATTTAAAAAAATAGTCTTTTCCAGAAGTGGTCAAAACACCTGAAAAATTTGGAGTCATTTCAGCAGCCAAAAGGAAAGTAACGCCCAGTATCGTGTCAATAAATAAAGTCTGAAATGACTAACATACTTTAAAGAAATTAATTCGATTCCAAAAAGGAATTGACCCCTTTTAAAATTTCAGTGATGATGTGGCATGAGAGGCTGACATAGATGTTGACAAAGATATATAGACACATACTGCTGATGCAGACACACAAGCACCTCAAGCAGCTCACGCTGCTCAATCAGGCAAACAGGTAGACAGCTCAACTAAAATGCATAAACAAACACAATTAAGCCTTTGACATCAATGAAAAATAATCCAACAGAGAATACTATGGATAACGAACACCACCACTCAAATGCAAACACAAGTATGGTAACAAGTCAATCATAATCCAAGAATAATATTACGAGGCAAGTACTTCAAACTGCCTTACTAATTAAAGTAGTGGATTTATTACAAAGTATTCCTGAACTTCAAAATGCTATTATATGGGGGAGAAATGAGATGGGGTATGCTACAGCCCAATTAACATCTAGTGAGAATTAATATCCAATAACTGAGCGTCCACTGTCAAGCAACCAAGTAATTGATCCAATGTTACTAACAATTAAAACAGCAAAGAAACTAGCAATGGTGAATATGGAGATTTTTGGAAGAAATCTCACCAAATCAATTCTTGATGGCGAGTCTCATGTGAATATACTTTTGGAAGACACTTGGAGAAGTATTGGCAAGCCAAACATTCGGCCCCCAACTTTTCAACTAGTGGGTGCAGTGTTATTATTTATTAAGTTGTCATTAGTTTTATGTCCAAAGTCATCCTATATACTCTAGTCGGTTAATACTACCGAAATATTCAGTCGGTAAGCACTAAAGCAGTCGGTTACAGAAGAAAGGAGTCACAAAGTTAAGCATACACCGAGCTGTCTAGCGAGTAACGTTCTATGTCTACCGAGCACCAAAGAAGGTATACCGAGTAATCTGAACCGAGTATAACGTGTTACCAGATTCAATGAACCTGGACACATATGTGGAAACGTGTTACAAGATTCGAGAACAGGGAACAGTTATTGCATAGGAAATTGCACTTCAAGATTTTATATGATTTTGAGGAAGTTTATCCAATGAAATAATTTCTATGTTTATTCATTCGATGAATCTTGTTTGTAAGATCGAAGCATGAACAGATCACCGTCCCAGAGATCTATTTATACAGAATGATTTGAGAATCAAAACAAGAAACATTTGTGTGTGATAGATAGGTTGAAAAAGGAAAATCATAAAAGGACACACGGAGTTGTGACTACTACGACTGTCAGAGATATTCAGAGGTCACCGAGAAAGTCTTCAGAGAACAGTTTAAGGGACAGAGTAAACAGAAGGGTTTACCGAGTTGATTTATCAATTACCAAGGTATGCTATGAGCAAGGTAATTTCATATTGAGCACATAGAATCTGCTATAACATTTCAGATGTAAAGTTGCAGATATTTGTAAAGATTTTATTGAAACATTTGAGTTGTAATAGAAACCTTTAACAGGGTAAAAGACTCTAACAAAGTCTATAAATTGTAAAGCCTTTAACCAGGTACAGCATTTTGTATAAGTGTTGTAAAATCCTTTAGCAAGGTAGATCTAAAGATCTTGATACTCCTAACAGGGTAAGCTATCAGAAATAGCTAAACATGTAGCTCTAACCGAGCAACCTTTATTATTGCAGTAGTGAAGTTGTGGGTGCCATCCCCACCGCAGTTTTTCTCTCTAACCAAGAGTTTCTGCATAACCAAAATATTTGTGTTATGGAGTGAAATGTGTATGAATGTTACTTCTATAATTATGTGTTAGCTTTATATTATGAGATCAGCAGTTTACAGTTTATGTTTATCAGTAAGATTGTTTTTGGAGAAAAGTTTTGAAGTACTGATTCACCCCTCCCCTCTCAGTACATTAGCTTTCCTTGTTGGACCTAACATGCAAATCAGCGAGGTATTAAGGTACTTGGAGTTTTAATGGAAGAATAGGTAATTATTGGAAGCCAAATTTTTTGAACTTTGTGGTCATCTCATTAAAGAAAAAAGTGTACGATGCATTCTTGGGTCAGGGTTGGCTAGTAGCAACCAAAGCCCATCACAACTAGAAAAAGAATACAATCTCCATTGAGAACAAGAGTTGGATTATATAATTGTTTTGAAAAACCAAGGTCAGTGAGGAAGCAATTTCCTCAAGTTCGTCAAATTTGGACTCTAAAGAAGAATGAACAAAGAGTCAAGGTCCAATGGAACCAAATGACGAAGGAATTTTGAAGTTATAGTCATATTTGGAGGATGAAACAAATTCTCTTCGTGTTATATTTCACTAGCAAATGGAGGATTATGATGTATTTCCATTGACTTGTAATTTTCACAAAGCTACAACTCTTAGTGAAGAGAAACCAATGAAAGAATGTAACATCCGATGCCAAGATAATTGCTCAATTTCTTTAAATTTCTGATTTTTAGTGAGTAGACATTTCGTCAAACTCTTTGCAACTCGGCAAAGGATAATTTGATTTATTTGATTGGAAAATTGATTTGATTTGAGATGGAAATTTTGCACATAATGTAAAATTAAATGATCGGCGAGTTTTCAATACTCAAATTTGATTCACACTGATACTAATTTTATGCAATATCAAACAAGGAATACAAATAATTTATAATAGCATTTATCTACAAAAAAATTTCAATACAAAGAAAATCTATACATCATCAGCATCTTTATCAAAGCAATTCTTGATACTTAATCCTTTTTTATACTACTTAATCCCTTCAAACTCCTTGTTTAGGTTACTAGAACTTCCTCTGATGACTAAAACAAGGGCAGTGACATCTATCTGTAGACCAATTTTAGTGACCGACTTGGAGACCTCCATGTTAGCACCCTCAAAATTTTCTAAAAATATTGATGAATTTTGAAAATCAAAGTTATGTTCTAGCAAGAATTCAAATGTCTCTTTGGCAGGCATGTTCTTTTTTATTAGTAACCTCTTGTTCCGGTCACCCATGACTTAAGTTATTTTCTCATGGGTTTCTTATCATTTGAAACCAGCCCCAAGTTCCCAATCCCTCTTTTTCAACCAATAACCTTAGGATTTAATTTATCTTAAATATTTTAGCCCCACTCATTCGATGTCCAACGGACATGAGTTATATGCACGTGCTTCAAAGTTATTCTAAAGTGGGCCATAGTTTAAAGGTTATCGGCATGTGATGAATGGTCTGCACACCTTGTCGAGGCTCCTAGTTTGGTCTGATGTGCAAGCTTGGTCATGTTTTGCAAGGCAACTCGAGACTCGGTGAGAGAAGAAAGTACGTCTCATCGAGTTCCGAGTAATGATTATCGGTTGCGAGGTCGAGTTAGTGCCACGGGGTGCATGTGATTGTGTGCTTGGGGCTCAATAAACTCTTGTGTTGTGACTCAGCAATCGTCCGAGAAGATGGTCCCAAGTTGATCCTTGAACTCGGGGTGTGGCAAGATGCATAGGACGATTTCAAGGAGTCCCGAGCAGAGGAAAGAAATGTTGAAGATACAAATGGACTCGGAGAAATCTCAAAGGGATAACATGTGTCAAGATCAAGTGCCAAGTCAAGCCTCTGCGGTTAGCCATAGATGTTGCTCAAATCAAAGGATAAGAATTGAAAGGATTGACACAAGGGAAATTAAAAGGCATGGAACTCGAAACGTGAAATTTATGATTAGAGGACAGGAAGATCACAACAAATCGCTCACACAAAATTAGCTCCAGAAGAGACAGTCAAAAGGCTTTATATGTGGCAAACCCAAGGAATTCAAAGCGGCGGCGTAAAGGGTTGCATGGGTATGAATGATGGAATCTTTTGAAAGAAATTGGCGGTTGGGAGATTGATAAGGATAAGCTTTAGTTTTCCAAAAGGAAATAAAGCAGAAAAGACTATGGAGTCTGGTTATTTTTAGAACCTTTGAGTTTTTCTTAGGTTAATAGCCAATGCACTTGCCAAGCATGATTATAAAAGCGACCCTCTGTGTTCGTTTGAGAGCAATTTCAGAAATGAAGCGATCATATGTAGAGAAAGACTATGTGTTTGCAAGGTGTAAATTTCGTGACACTGGGTGGAGGATATTTCAATAAATTGCATTGTAGCTAAAGGGATATTGAAAATCCAAGGGGTAGCTAAAGGGATATTGAAAGGATGCCTTTGTTGCAAAGCGCCTTTCAAGAGCTACCCATCATCATCCCTTCACCATCAAACGAATGAGAGGCAAGGGGAGAAAAGAGGAGAACAATGAGGACAAGTGGTGGATGGCTCAAATGCAGAGCTTGTGAAATTCAAATTTGAGTGTTGGAGCTGCAACCCCTGTTCTCATTACAACATTTCTCTTTGAGCTCCTCTTTCCACTTTACTAGCTTTTCTTCTAGTTCACCTCTAGTTTTGAGGATGTTTCCCTTTTGGCGTTATGGAGCTCCTTTGCTGGATTGTCTAGCTGCTCTGCTAGTTTGTGGAGCTCCTCTTCTAGTGTGTTGAGCTCCTCTGATAGCTAGTATAGTGTGAAAATTGCCCCCTCTGAGACATCTGCAATGCGATGGTGTGTTGACGTTGCTAAAATCGCAGAACTACGACTCTCTCCGGCCAACGCAAAATAGAATGCTAAGTATCCTATCCTCTCTTGAGATAAGAAAATCCCTAATGTTGTTTCAATTGATCGATGGGGATGACCTCAAGGTTTCGATTGTCAAGTCTTGACTGCCGAATAACTCAGTGATTGATGTGATTTGCTGGGAGCACAAGGGGACTTGCGATTTGCAACAAGCTAGTCTGTTTTGATTTTCGGACTGCGAAATAAAATCAAAAGGGAAAGGATAGGAGATCTAAAACTAACAAGACTGGTATGCGGGTAGACAGATTCAACATTACCAATCCCTGCTTGGCCAGAATAGCTCACAACCTTGCAAGAACGATGCAATCTTCAAAGGGACTTGGAAGATTTTCAGACTGAAAACGCACGGCTAAGCACCCAATTCTAGCGCAGCTTAGACAGACACCTGCAATTGAACTAAGCGCAATTCAAAGGCTCAGGTTAACCATACAAAAGGATACACAATCAGTATATCCTCAATGATATGAGCCTGAATCTATCAAATACCTGCACACCCAAAACAGAAAGATCTATCTGAAATGCTGAAAGAAAACATGTAAACAGGATGAAAACAAGACAATAAACACCAAATCAATGTTTATATATTGATTTCAGCTGCCTATTACAACAATTTCTGCAACATCTCTATGCTATTGCTAAGATCTAACCTATTCTACCTTCTCAAATCTAACTATAAATTCTAACCAGAGTCTAACTGTCTAACCCTTTACAAAAGAAAGGCCTCCGCCTTTTATAGATTTACAATTATGAATCGAAGGCTAGGATGGACTGCATCCAAGGGTCCTGACCTGCCTTCTAGAAGCTGGCAGCTTTGTAATAATCCCCACTTTGAAATAGAATTTAATAATAAATGATAATAATATCCCCACTTTGAAATAGAATTTAATAATAAATGATAATAATATCCCCACTTTGAAATAGAATTTAACAATAAATGATAATAATAAAATTAAAATATAAAATGATATAATTAAATATGATTAATTAAAAATTAATTAAGTTAATGAAAAGTCAAAAGACATGAAAGGAAAAGTTGTGACTCCCTCAACAATGATATATAAAAGGGAGAAGAAAACCTCATTTGAGGGGGGGATAATTTGGTAATGAGAAGTACAGATCTGATTTAAATAATAAGTGCAGATTTGATTATGAAAGGTTGTGTCCCTTTCAAATGGTAGAAATAATGAAGAGTTGCACTCTTTCAAAGGGTGATAATGGTGAAAGGGTGTGTCTCTTGCCAAAGGGCATACATGATGGAGAGGTGTGACCTCTCCCTCAAATTGAGAGATATAAAGGGAAGGAATCAAAAGCATCTAGTGAGATCACCATTGATAAGATCAGATCAGAATTGTTATCAAGTTACAGGAAGTAACATTTGTGTTCTTTGTGGTATGCCTCCCAATCTGCAGGCGACATCTACAGTGTGAACTCCAACCACAGGCTACAATCTACGTACAGGTAAGAGGGGTTAAGAAGTCTTAAGGTATATATGTGTGTGGACATGTGTGCCACACACACACATATATACTAATGCATTTTTATGAATACATATATCTCTAATGATTACTTATATGAATGTAGCAATAAAGATAGGAATCTATGTAGAATATGTATGTATATTTAGGATCATTAGAAAGATTAAAAAATATGTAAACGAAGACGTAAATTATGGAATGGAAAACAATAATGAATTATAAAATGTAATATTAATGTGATTATATGATGGAGGCTATAGGGAAGAAATTCCCTTAGCCTAATGGAGGGATTATGATAATCCCTGGTAGGCAGTATATACTGAATATCTATATGCATATATATGGCTTGGTTGACTAAGTTCATCCAAGAAGAGACGGATCTGGCCGGTCTCCTTTGATGGACTTGGATGATGAGATGCATCATCCAAGGCAAGGAATTGACATATGGTCTTCCTTGGATGGCTTGGGTGTAAGAATCGAATTAACCTTCGATTTCCTGGATGGCTTGGGTGTAAGAAGTTACATCCAAAACAGGAATCGAATTAACCTTCGATTTCCTGGATGGCTTGGGTGTAAGATGGCTTGGGTGTAAGAAGTTACATCCAAGACAGGAATCGAATTAACCTTCAATTTCCTGGATGGCTTGGATGTAAGAAGTTACATCCAAGACAGGAATCGAATTAACCTTCGATTTCTTGGATGGCTTGGGTGTAAGAAGTTACATCCAAGACAGGAATCGAATTAACCTTTGATTTCCTGGATGGCTTGGGTGTAAGAAATTACATCCAAGACAGGAATCGAATTCACCTTCGATTTCCTCGATGTCTTGGAACCAAGATGGGTTCCAAGAAGGCGAGCTTCACAGCCGCCTAAGGACATATCTTCGTACGGCATTCGTATTCTTTTTATTTTAAAGAATTGAAAGTAGTGTTAATTAAGTAATTGAACTTTAATTGCAAATTAGATTAGTTATGTATATATATTTTTGTTGTGTTCTAACAATCTGTTTTGCAGGACAATGATCTCTAACTAGTAGGAACATTACAAGCTTTAACCCATGCCTATTAAGCTCTCAGTCATCCACCCAACCACTATCTCAACTACCTGCCACTATTTGGCTTTAATTCGGGTCTATCTGGCAGTTGGACATAACTGACCACAACTGACTTGTTTCCCCTTTCTTTCAAAATATCTGAGTGGGACCCACTGGCAATTTACAATAAAACAATTTCAGTTCTTAAAACTAAATTCCTAGAATTAAATCCAGTCGTGCACTTTTCCTGAGAACGCATGATTGTTGTACTCGGAGTGTTCTTCGGTCTTTGGTCCCGGTGGACTTCAACTTTGTTCAACGGCATGCTTCCCAATGCTCGGTTGCTCTCGCACTCCTACAGCACGTTCTAGCATCTTTTTCTTTTCCAGCTTTCAGTGCCTGGCCTTGATTGCGATCCTTCTTCGATTTGCGTTTTCAGACCTTCTACTGGTTTTTTGTGATGACATCATGCGACCTGCAAACCATTGATTTCACTTTAATCAATCAATTTGAAAAAATAATTTAATTAATCAAACATTAAATTTTAATTACGACGTTTGGCTTCGAGAAGCTCTTTGTGAGATGTATCTTTTAAATGTCTCTCTTCAAACTTGGCCTAGCAAACTCGGCCAATTCAAGTGAAATGAGCAAGCCTCGCCCTTGGTTGACCCCTTGGCAAAACTCAACTCTTTAGCCAAATTGCGAATACTTTTTTAAAATACTTTCTCCTTTTCTCTGACAAAGTTTGGCCCTCTGAACCAAAATGAGAGTTAAGCGAGCTTTATTTTGCCCTAAAAGGTTATATTACGCGACTCAACACTTGTTTTCATTTTCGGCCCTGTTGAGGTTATTAATTCCTCCTTTAGTCACTCGATCCTTCTAGTATAATCAATTTGCTTATATATAAATTGTTGGGTGAAGATGCACAGCAAATGATCTTTATAAATTACACAGCAATTGTAATATCTTGACTTCACACGTATATTTTCTGCAGACCACAAACAGATATATGTGTTAGAAGAGAACATCATAACCCTCTATATCGTATACACTAAATTTACATCAGCCTCTCCTATGACGTATATGTCCAATCAGTATTGGTCTCTCAAAACCACACGCCTAGCAATTGCCCCTGATAGAAGATAAATACTCATTCAATTTCGGTGAGGGGTTGTGACCTCAATCGGGGTTGCATACCAAATGAGGGGGTGTGATGTGTAATCACCGATAGGCAAACAAGACATAATACGTGCAAACTAAACATAAATAATTAATGAAAGCAATGTGCATATTGGTGATTAGAATGATATATATATTATTAAATGTTAAAGGCCTTAAGGCCAATTTAACATTTAATTTTATCCGACTGAAGCTATAAATCATCAACACTCCCTCTTAGCTAGGGAGGATAAAAGATATTGGGAGCAATATTCATAAATCCTATGATGCTTATCTTGGGACCATAGTTTCAAGATGTGAATTGCCTTTGTCGGCGATTCTATTCACAAACTCTTGAGTGGATTGCCTCTGCCGGTGATTCTATCCATAAGCTCTTGTGTGGATTGCCTCTGTCAGTGATTCTATCCACAAGCTCTTGTGTGGATTGCCTCAGTCGGCGATTCTATCCATGAGCTCTCACGTGGATTGCCTCAGTCGGCGATTCTATCCACAAGCTCTTACGTGGATTGCCTCAGTCGGCGATTCTATCCATGAGCTCTTGTGTGGATTGCCTTAGTCGGCGATTCTATCCATGAGCTCTCACGTGGATTGCCTGAGTCGGCGATTCTATCCACAAGCTCTTATGTGGATTGCCTCAGTCGGCGATTCTATCCATGAGCTCTTGTGTGTGGATTACATTAGTCAGCGATTCTATCCACAATCTTGAGTTATTGTAAGATCGTCACCTTCCAATAACTTCAAAAAATACAAGTGGAAATCATTTGGAAGTCGTCACTTCCTTGTGATTTACACAGGGCCCATAAAATAATTATTAGTATTAATAATAATAATCAATATTTACAATTTTACCTCAGAAGTGCTCAATTATTAGTAAGCTCCCTCTCAATCACAAGGTATCTTGAGTTTCTTCAAGAGAACATATTTTTCTGAACATACGTCTGAATTTCTGACTTCAGCAAGGGAAGCTTGTAGTTTAAGTTTGAGAGGACAAGTTCTTGCAATGTGGCCATATTCATCACACATGAAACATTGTACTTTAGAGAAGTTTCTAGGCTTCTTGAATGATCGATTACCATATGTCTTTTTGTCCTTTTTCCTTTTCAAACTAGAGACTAGAACTTGAACATCTTCATCAACGGATTTCACGATTCCTCTTGATATTAGGTTACACTCTTCTTGAATGCAGTCAGCTTTTAGTCTATCAAATTTGGGAACTTTGGATCGAGCACTAACTCCTTGTCTAAAGTTTTCCCATGAGATAGGGAGCCCATTTAGATTTATCATAGTTAGCTCCTTATTATCATAAATGTGACCAATTGATGAGAGTTGGTTCCTTAATTCTGTTATCCTCATAAAATATGAAGTGATAGTCTCTTCCTTACTCATTTTAATGTTAGAAAGTGTAGCGTCCTAAAATTGCGACACTTGCAATTTCGACCGCATTTGGGTCTTCACGATGGCGACGCAACACGCAACCTGAATGGAGACCCTGAAACTTGCTCATGACACTGAAAACTGCATTTTCTTGCACCCTGGCCTGAACCTCCTTTGCACCCTGCTGTCCCGGGAGGTGGGACCAGAGCGTCCAGCGCCCTGGTCCCTGGCCCTATTTTGGGCCCGGTTTCCTATGGGGCTTCGGGTCCTTTTGTTTGCAATTTGGAAAATAAACTTTCCTGGTCGGCCTAAGGTCGGGAAAATCAGTCTATTAACCCTAATTGGCAAGTATATAAACTACATTTGCCTCTCCCATTTGGGTAAGAAGGACATATGTGTACAAGCGTGGAAACTATACTCAAGCATTCAAGCATTCAAGCATTCAAGCATTCCTTCAAGCAATTGATCATTCTAAGTCTCCATTCAAGGCTAAGTGTTGCATTCAAGACAAGGATTCAACCATTGAAGAGGAGATCACTTACAGCACATTACATGCTACAACATACAACATACAACAAACAACAACATCTATACCTTCGCATATAAGGATACAAACATCCTTACAACAAGGTATTAGTACTTGTTTTACATTACATTTACAGCAATTTCTCATTTCTTGGTTAATTCCAAAACCGGGGTTTGACCTAAAGGCAAACCCCTAATCCCTAACCCCCCAATCGTCTTCGCTTTTCTGTGTGTAGGTTGCAGGTACGCGGCTGAAATTGAAGATCTGGAATCCTTGTGCAGAGAAGAACAAATCCCCCTTCGTTTCGTGGATTTTTCGAAGGACCGTGGCGCCGGGCGCCATCGTCCCGACAACTTTTGCTCAAATTTGCAGGACAGTGCCGTATCAACATTTTACTGCTAATTCCAGGTCCGCAGCTTCATCCTATATCCCTATCTCAGTTTATAAGCGAATCATTCTCACTTTCTATGCATGCCTAGCTTAATTCTTCTATCAACATTCTTTACAAAAGAGGGTAGCCTTGCTTTCTTAACCCTTGAAACTCATTTAGCATCCAATCTTGCATTGTGTGGGATTGGATCTTGTGGGTTTCAACCCCTCTTTTGAATGTAAAGTCTCCCAAGTGAAAACCATCAACCCTAGTGACTCTCCCTTCTCTCTCCTCGGAGTTGGGGAGGGGAGAACGACTAGGGTTCGATTATTTTCCGCTTTACATTTTGGTGAACCCGACGTGAACATCCTTTCTGATTATTCATAGTTAGATCTGAAAATTGGATTCCTTGATTACATTTCCATGTTTGATCTTTTGCAAAATTTTAGAGGTTAATTGCATAAAAACCCTAAATTTTCTTTTTAAGTAATTAAACTTGTGAAATGTTTAATTGTTGATGCTTGTTTCAGATCTGCCCTTCTATTACAAATTATCAATTCATATTTGTGCTTTAATTCTGAAAATTAAGTGGTTAAGTGTCAAAACCCTAATTTTTGAAACCCTCTTGGTTCAACCTTTGTCCGACAATTTCACTGATCAAAACATCTCCAAATCGGCTGTAACTTTGGATTCCGCAATAAAATCACAATATCTTTCATCCCTGAAAATTTGGAAAAAAGTTGCGAGGACCGTGTGCACCCCGAGCGCCATCGTCCCCGACATTTTTTCCGAAATTTCGGGAGCTAGATCTTACTGTATTTTTCTGCTAAAATCCAGAATTTTGGCTGATTTTATCAATTTTAACACCTTCAAAATTACAGTCAAAGTTGGTCTAACGATTGCTTGGATTGAGGCTTCTAATCATTCAAAAATTGTTGAAATTGAAATTTGTGTCAAAATTGTGTTTCTTACAGTCCTAAATCTGAAAAGCGTGTTATCATTCATTCGAAATTTCAGTGATTTATTCAAATTTTTGCAATTTGTGACTTTTGAAATTAAGTGCTTAATTACAACAACTTTGATTTCCGCTTTCAAAATTGAATTTTGCGTGAAATTGAGTCAACTTTCAAATTTCAAAACTTGCATTGCTTTTGGTATTCCCTCTAAAATCATAAAATTCAAAATTTCAGTTTCCCTCTCTTTTTCAAAATTCAAATTTTGTATTTTTCGACAATCTTGGTAGGGTTCAATTTTGAGATTGCAACTTTAATTTGGCCTATCTACAGATCGTAAAATCACTCAATTTTTTCAGGTTAGCTGTAAAATCATCATAACTTTCATCCCTGCAAATTTTGAAAAAAGTTGCGAGGACCGTGTGCACCCCGAGCGCCACGGTCCCGGACATTTTTTCCGAAATTTCGGGAGTTTGTCCTGATTGTATTTAACAGCTTAAATCTAGAAGATTGGCTGGTTTTACTGAAATTTGCTACCTCTAAAATTCAAAATCTTCTCTCTTTCTTTAGTGCATGAGTTTTACAACAATAAGCCCTACCTACACTATTCCTGTTAGACGAAGCCTTAGAATTAAGTCTTTCCAAGGTTTAATTACTGAGGAGATGGAACCTAATTTGAATGGTCTTTTTAACCAGGACATGGGTAATTCCTCTAATCCTCTTAATGATGAAGAAGCTCTCCATGAGGTTTCTGTAGAACAACTTTCAAAATTGGATAACCAATTTGACGATTTTCGACAATGGATGTCTCAAGAATACCCTGATAGTCAAGCTCTTCCTTTAATTGAGGGTCTAAAACGTATGTTTCAAAGTGATAAGAATGGAATTGATATTTTGCGCGGTATTGCACACATTGTGGATTCGAATGTGATGCCATTGAAAAGTTGTGCCGAAACCTTAGGTTATACACAACCTCCTACTCAAGACAATCATTCTATTCCTTTGACGACTCCTATTGCTAGTATACCTACTTTTACATCAAACATAATGACTACTTCAATACAAGACACTCCTCCTATGATCACTAATCATGGGGGCAATCCCTCTTCTTCAATTAACCCTCTTCCTTCATTCAATCCGACTTCTTCATTCATTCCTTCAATGAGTGTTCCTGTTATATCTCCACAAATGAACATGACGCAAGGGGGCAATTCATTTAAACCTTCCATTCCTCCTTGTAGTGTTCCTCCTGTCCAATCATCTCCTATGACTAACTATCATAGTGTCCCACCACCTTACTCTCTACCTTCTTTCAATAACATAACACCTCCATCACAATCTAACACGTCTAATATGAACTCTTCGACTGAAGCAACCATTAACAATCTTGCACAAACTGTCTCTTCTTTACAGCAACAAATTGCCTCTATGAATCAATCTAAGTTTAGTGTGCCCACATTTGATGTTGCGAGCCCACTTTCTCTTGACATTGTTCGAGCTATCCCCCCTAAACATGTTGAAATTCCACATTTGGAGCTTTATAATGGTAAGGGTGATCCTCTAACACATGTTAAGACCTTTCAAACAATATGTACTGATTTTGCTTATGACCAAAGGTTGCTTGCAAAACTGTTTACTAGAACATTAAGAGACAAAGCCCTACAATGGTATTGCTCGTTGCCTTCTTATTCTATTACTTCTTTCGAACAACTTGCAAATGCTTTCATTCAACAATTTCAAAACAATATAAGTCCTAAAGTTACTTTGATTGATTTAATGCATTGTAAACAAGGTGTTAAAGAAAAAGTGACTGATTTCATTGGTAGATATAAACATTTTTATGCTCAAATTTCTTTTCCAGTGCCTGACAATGATATTCAAAGAATCTTTATTTCTAATTTACAAAAAGATATTCGAGACAAACTTCTGTTTTCTGAGTTTACTTCTTTCCAACAGTTGTGTGCAACTCTTCACAATTATCAACTGACTGTGAGTCAAATGGAACAATCACATCCTATGGCTCCGAGTGATAAGGGTGATAGCAGTCAACAACCATTTGGGAAGTTTAAACCGAACAGAGATTCCATCAAATTCAATGAAAACATCATCAACAACAATGTGAATGCAGCATCAAGTGTGCCTCCTATTTCTAAGTTTTTCAAGAAAGAAAGAAAGTATACTCCTTTGAATGAATCATTGCATAGTATTATGAATAAGTTATTGGAACAAAATGTGCTTACTCTTCCTCCTATAAGGCAAATTGATCCTGCAAAGATTAATTCACCCTATTTTGATAACAAATCTTTTTGTGAATTTCATCGTCAACCTGGGCATGATACTGAAAAATGTTTTTCTTTAAAGGGTAAAATTCAAGATTTGATTGATAATAATACTATCTCTGTTTCTGGTGTGAATGATAAAGGCAACACATCTGTAGCTCCTCCTAACCAAAATCTTCAAATTTTTACTGATCCATTGCCTTCTCATACCTCTAATGCGATTGATACTACTGATTCCTCTGTCTCACCTGATGATCTCGTGTCTATGACTCCTAATGTGATTAACTTTGTAGAGCAGCAAGAAAACCCTAAAAAAACTTCCATCACATTTGATTCTAGTGAAACTATCAGGGCACCTGATGGTCCTTTATATATAGTTGCAAAAGTCAAAAATACACCTTGCCGTGGAGTGCTTATTGATCCTTCTTGCATGGTTAATGTCATTACTGAAGAATTTCTTTTTACTTTGCAATTGAATCAAGTGATCTATGACAAAACAGATGTGATTGTGAAATTATTTGATGCATTTTCTTCTCCTGCAATTGGTTCTATTACATTACCTATTGAGGTCCATAACAAATCCCTTGATGTGAACTTTGCTATTATTCCATCTTCCGAACAATTTCGTGTGAAGCTTGGCTATCCTTGGCTATCTTCCATGAAAGCTATTGCTTCTCCTATCCACAAGTGTTTGAAATTTCCCCATAATGGTGAAGTTGTTACTGTCAATCATAGTCTCTTTAAACCAGCTAAAAGAACTTCTAGCGTTCCTATTGATTACTTTTGGCCTAAACAATTCCAATCTCTTCCTCCGCGAAGTGATCATCTTTTCAGATCTTATCAAAAGTGGAAAAAAGACATGATCCTATCTCTAAGTGAACCTAGAACACCCAAACTTGACATTCCTATCATTCTTGAGAAGGAAGTTTTTCCTTTGAAAGATAAAACTAATGTCTTTCCTCAAGAAGATTCCCAACCCATTCCTATGGATGTGACTATGCCTATGCCGAATAAACTTCCTAAAAGTAGACCTATACCTCCTCGTCATGATGGACTTGGTCTCCTTCCTAAACCAAATATTCCTCCCTTATATGGAGCAGTTCCTCCTCCTTCCTCTTATGGAGAGAAGAGACCTTCCTCTTCTCCTATTGTTCAACCTAAGAGACCACAACCTAAACACCCAAGTGATAAGGATGAGAACATTCCTCCTCCTCAATCTTCTCAACTTCCTACTAAGACTAGACGAAATCGTTCTGCACGTGAACGTCGACGAAAGCGTCGTCTTAGAGCTCAGGTAGCTGCTGCTCAAACTTTGCAATCCCCAAAAACACCTTCAACAAGCATTATTCCATTTTCTCCTCAGCCGACGATTGAGCCGAAATCTCCTAAACATAAGATGCATGATGGTTTTGATCCTGTGCGAGTTAAAGATCCTATTTTTATAAATCTTGATGATGATATAGATGAAAATGTTATTCATGATGAAAATGCTACTTCTCCTGTTCATTCTGATAGTGAATATGAACTTGTTGATATTGATAACCATTTATCTAACGAATTTTCTAAAGCACTTATCCTAGCTCCTAGACAAGAACACCGCGGCTTGGGACATGAACATAGCCCTTGTTTGGATCTTGTGATAGCTCCATCTGCTGTGTTGGATGTTCCTCCTCTAGCGTGTTTCCTATCTTCCCGAAACATTGATCAGCAAGATCGGGGGGTAGATGACGTGCTAGACTAGTTTCATTAGCATAGCAGATTCTCTCCTCCTCTCTTTTGTTACTTCTTCTATATGTTACTCTCATTCTTCTATTTGTTGTCCTTAGTGTTGTCTACTTGAGGACGATGCAAAGCATTGAGATCTCTCGATCTCTCTCATGTTGACTCAAAAGACACATGTGTTCCCTTCTTCTAGGTGACCTTCCTTGATTGGGGAATGAAGAACAATTATGCATACATACATATGATATACATGAATTATCATACAGCATACTGACCCCGAGGAAAGCGAAGTCACCTTGTGCTTTGTGTTTTGTGTCTATTATCCTTGGGCTTATCTCACACTTGGGGGCTAAATCCTTGTGATAACGTGCTCCTTTCCCTTCTCATTCTTATATGTATCACTACCTTAAAGCAATCACCCCCAGTGAGGCGTGTGCGATCGCTTTAACGTAGGGGGGCATACATCCCGTTCATATCTTTTCAAGATACTTGAAAATTTCTTGGCTTGAAAATTTTTGATATCTTTCTTGCATGACTCATAGTGAGGGAACCTTACTACTGACAGTCATGGTTCTCCCTCGTGATCTTCCCTTTTACTTTGTCAATCGAAGTCGTAAGATCCTTAGTCCACTGGGGGCTTGGTGTATCTTGCCTCCTTGACGTGGTGAAAGTTTTTCAATGTTGTTTCCTTGTACTTTACCGGAAGTATGAGCGTACGCTTATACTCCCGCTAAAGTGGGGGCTAAATGTAGCGTCCTAAAATTGCGACACTTGCAATTTCGACCGCATTTGGGTCTTCACGATGGTGACGCAACACGCAACCTGAATGGAGACCCCGAAACTTGCTCATGACACTGAAAACTGCATTTTCTTGCACCCTGGCCTGAACCTCCTTTGCACCCTGCTGTCCCGGGAGGTGGGACCAGAGCGCCCAGCGCCCTGGTCCTTCAGGACCATGGCGCCCGGCGCCCTGGTCCCTGGCCCTATTTTGGGCCCGGTTTCCTATGGGGCTTCGGGTCCTTTTGTTTGCAATTTGGAAAATAAACTTTCCTGGTCGGCCTAAGGTCGGGAAAATCAATCTATTAACCCTAATTGGCAAGTATATAAACTACATTTGCCTCTCCCATTTGGGTACGAAGGACATATGTGTACAAGCGTGGAAACTATACTCAAGCATTCAAGCATTCAAGCATTCAAGCATTCCTTCAAGCAATTGATCATTCTAAGTCTCCATTCAAGGCTAAGTGTTGCATTCAAGACAAGGATTCAACCATTGAAGAGGAGATCACTTACAACACATTACATGCTACAACATACAACATACAACAAACAACAACATCTATACCTTCGCATATAAGGATACAAACATCCTTACAACAAGGTATTAGTACTTGTTTTACATTACATTTACAGCAATTTCTCATTTCTTGGTTAATTCCAAAACCGGGGTTTGACCTAAAGGCAAACCCCTAATCCCTAACCCCCCAATCGTCTTCGCTTTTCTGTGTGTAGGTTGCAGGTACGCGACTAAAATTGAAGATCTGGAATCCTTGTGCAGAGACGAACAGATCCCCCTTCGTTTCGCGGATTTTTCGGAGGACCGTGGCGCCGGGCGCCATCGTCCCGACAACTTTTGCTCAAATTTGCAGGACAGCGTTGTATCGACATTTTACTGCTAATTCCAGGTCCGCAGCTTCATCCTATATCCCTATCTCAGTTTATAAGCGAATCTTTCTCACTTTCTATGCATGCCTAGCTTAATTCTTCTATCAACATTCTTTACAAAAGAGGGTAGCCTTGCTTTCTTAACCCTTGAAACTCATTTAGCATCCAATCTTGCATTGTGTGGGATTGGATCTTGTGGGTTTCAACCCCTCTTTTGAATGTAAAGTCTCCCAAGTGAAAACCATCAACCCTAGTGACTCTCCCTTCTCTCTCCTCGGAGTTGGGGAGGGGAGAACGACTAGGGTTCGATTATTTTCCGCTTTACAGAAAGTTGATTTTTAAGTGTGAGGATTCTGCTCGTGTTGTTAATCTCAAACATGTCTTTCAAGGCTTTGAACATGTCATATGCAGAATCTAACCTTGTAATGATAGGTAGTAGATGACTCTTTACTCCATCTACTAATAACTCCATTGCTTTAATATTGTTCTTTTCCCATCGTCTCTGTTCATCTTTTCCATCAGGTTTAGAAGGATTCTCTATTATTGTTTTTAACTCATTCTTCCTTAGTACCAACATCATTCGTAGTTTCCATGAATCATAGTTTGAGGCACCTTCAAGTCTGTCTTTGAATCTGATTCCATTCGTCATTTTAAAATACAAACTTCCAAGGAGTTATCAATCTGATCTTAATCGGATCTTCCTTCAGGCGGTTAGGCTTTATAGAAGGAAACCTGGCTCTGATACCATGTTGAGGTTATTAATTCCTCTTTTAGTCACTCGATCCTTCTAGTATAATCAATTTGCTTATATATAAATTGCTGGGTGAAGATGCACAGCAAATGGTCTTTATAAATTACACAGCAATTGTAATATCCTGACTTAACACGTATATTTTCTGCAGATCACAAACAGATATATGTGTGTTGGAAGAGAACATCATAACCCTCTATATCGTATACACTAAATTTACATCAGCCTCTCCTATGACGTATATGTCCGATCAGTATTGGTCTCTCACAACCACACGCCTAGCAATTGCCCCCGATAGAAGATAAATACTCGTTCAATTTCGGTGAGGGGTTGTGACCTCAATTGGGGTGGCATACCAAATGAGGGGGTGCAATGTGTAATCACCGATAGGCAAACAAGACATAATACGTGCTAACTAAACATAAATAATTAATGAAAGCAATGTGCATATTGGTGATTAGAATGATATATATATATTATTAAATGTTGAAGGCCTTAAGGCCAATTTAACATTTAATTTTATCCGATTGAAGCTATAAATCATCAACGGGCCCTTTAGCCCCTTTTGCAAGACTTTGCGATTTTGGATGTTTGCCTATTTTCGGGTTGAAACCGACTTTCGCAAATGTTTAAGTTTAACGCCCTTTTTGACTATTTCGCGATTTTGGATGGAAAAGGGAGTTTAAAAAGTTTTCCTTTTGTTTTACGCTTTCCCTTTATTTTCACTTTCGGGCTGAGAGGCAATTTTGGAAAGTTTATGAAAACAACCTTTGCCTTATTTTTATTTCGGGCCAAGGAGTCGTTTTGGAAAGTTATAAAAATTAATGCCTTTCTTGTCATTATCAAAATTCGGTCTAAAGAACCCTTTTGCAAACTTTTTTAAGTTAAACGCCTCTGAAAAGTTCACACGATTTTTCGGCAGGGAGAAGCATTTTGAAAAGTTCCAAAGTTTTAATGCTTTACCTTATTTCACAATTTTCGGGTAGAAAAGACCTTTTGAAAAGTTTGATTTTAATGCCTTTACTTCTCTCCATTTTCGAGCTAAAAGCCCTTTCTGCAAACTTCGTTTTAACGTAAAACACCCTTACGGCGATTTTCGGCCAGAATGGGCCTTTGAAAAGCTTTGGAGTTAAACGTTTTCGGCCAGATGACCCATTTCGCGGGAACTCTCCCTTTCCTTTGGTGAATTTCGGGCTCTAGAAGGGGTTTGCGAGAATTAGAGCATTTGTTCTTTTCGAACCAAAGGGTGATTTCGCCTAGCTCTCCATTCTCGGCTAAGAAGGAAGTTTTGCGAACTTTAATGATTCCTTGGATGATTTCTCAAGACTTTGGCTTCTAACGCGTTTTGTGAGACTTAGTCTTTATTACTTTTTTGGCCCTTTATGTCCCTTTCGACCAAATGAGCCTAAATTGAAGATTTTCGGGCTCCTAAGAGCTTTTGCAAATTTAAACGCTTTTCTCATATTGGCCATCTAGGCCGATTTTGTGAAATTGAACTCCTTAGGCAAAATTGAAAGACTACGTATTTTGGGAAGTTTGAATGATTTTGGCTCTTGGTCAAATGGCACGACTTTGTCCAAATTTTGAGTGCTCAAGATAAAATGCAAACTCGGCCCTTGGAGAGAAAATGCAAGACTTGGCCTCATTTTCGGGTTACTTGATCAATTTGCAAATTTCGGCATCCTCTTGCGAAATGCACGAAACTCGCGATTTCCATTTTGACACACAACTTTGGTTTCTCATGGTTGTCTTCTATTATTTTCGTTTTGAGAGCTTAAGTCATTCTCGGTCTGAAAGGCATTTTGCGCAAGCTTGACCACTTAGTTTTATTTCTTGCAGAATCCAAAAAAGGGCCGAGTTTCGAGTTATATGCCCATTTCCTCCCTCGCATTTCGGGCTATAAGTCGACTTTGAATCCAAAAGATTTTCGTTTTGGGTGATTTGGCTTTGAGGTTTGAAAGGTATTTGCAGAAGCATCCATTTCTCCCGCACAGGCAGACAAAAATTAGGGGGTCCCCTGTCAACTAACGGGGTGTGTGTGCGAGCACAACATGGTGGCACAGCTTAAATCAGTTGGACTTCAATGGTGTTTTGTTCTCCATCTAGGTGGTTTCTGGTACACATGGTCCAATTTTGTCTTGTTCTAAATTTATAATAGGGTTTATTTTTTGCATATAATCTGAAACGTATCAAAAGGAGGAAGAGCCAATTGTAAAACAGCCTGAAGCTTGTTGCATTCCTTGTTATAAAAGGAATTCCAGGGCTGTGACAAGGGGATTTTGGTCAGTCAATTTTGGATACTATTGAAAAGGTAGAAATAGGGTCTAACTCATGAAAAATAGTCCAGAACAAGAAGGATGTAAATTTCCTAGAGGGCAACATGAATTAGTTTATGGTTTGCTATGAATATTCTACAAAAACTATCTCTATGGTGTATTTCTTATTTTACATAAATAACAATATCAAGGGTTTTGTTATTTGTCTTCACAAGATTTTGTGAATGTGTAACATTGTTTGTAGGTTTTCTTCAAGGAAGAAATTAATATCCTTCATTCATGTTGCAGTAATCTCAAAAGTGTTCTATAGATTAATTGAAGAATGGTTTTTGTAGTAATCGAAGGGGTTGCACTGATGTAAGGCATCAATCTTACTACAACACACTAATTTCGATAAGTTGTTGTTAGGTGTTTATATCCAATGCGGTCCTGACTCTGTTTCATGGATTAGACACTCGTTTGCTAAGATTTCACAATCAGATTCAAAGATTTTCAAAATATTCATTTCTATTTTCCCTTTCCTGCCCTCTTCTTTCTTGTTTATGTTGTTTTGTGTTCAAGCATCTCCAGAGTGATTGATGGATAAAGGAGCATGTCATGAGAATGCTATTTTTATGTGACTTGTTCACACGATATTGATGGAGAGGCGGGATTGTTATTCTCAATGATTAATGAAAAGAAATGGGATAAACATTAAATAATTGGAGAATCTTGGGCACCCATTACTGATAAATTTGAGAATTATCCACCATTAAGTGGCCTATGGCAGTTGTGTAAGGATGAATAAAACTCTCCATAAGATCTGAAAGTAGGAATACCCTCCTAAGTTTGGTGGAACTCAAAGTGAAGAAGGCTATGAAAGCCTTGTTGAGTTGTGTTTTCTTGTCTCTAGTCTGTTGATAGTACGGACTGTATGCTCTAGGTTCTCAATCCCATATCCTAGAATTTCATTTCTCCTTAGGACTGGAGGTAGCAAGAAAAACCGTCAACACTCCACACCACCAATGCAAAGCCTATTCCACTTCCATTATTCTCCTTACACCTATGGTTAACAAATTGGCATGCTGTCACGCTTCCTACCCTTCTTCTAAAGCTTCTAAACTCCTCTTATAGCACCAAAAAGACCCCTTTATATGTGCACAATAACATGAATAAGGATGGTGAGCTGTTAATTGTAGCATTCACACCTAAACTGAGTTTGATTTCTCCCAAATTCCCACATCTTCCATAACCTTGCAAGTAAAAAAGACAATATATTGATCATTGGTCCCTTTGAATAAATACCTAGATATTGAACTTCTCTTGCTCAATATGGCACGACTATATTAAGGTGCCTTCAATCTTCCACATGTCCATGTGAATTCCATATCAACTATTCTATTGATCTCATGTCTAGCTGGAATACCAATGTTGCAATAGGAAACTAAGTTGACTTGTTTGAACTTCTTTTGGTTGCCAAGTCCTCCTCTAAGCCCATGTGTTGACTTTGGTCAGCCCTTCAAAGGTGGTTATAAGAGGATTTAAAGCCTTATTTGTTAAATCGCCTCCTTTCCTGCTGCCAGGTCCCACATAGAAGGACCAAAATGTTGAAAATATTTTTTGTTTGTCCTAAGCGCTTCCCTTGTCCTTTCACCTAGCAGCAAGTAAGAAACCTTTTTAAGCCTCCAAAATGCCCACCTCTATCATAATTCCTTATTCATGGATACCCTCAAATACCTCAATCAATAGCTCTTCAACTTTCACAATTTAGCGACCAATTGGATGGAAGAAATAATATACATGTTCGACTGGCTCTAAAGATATCAATTTAAACAAATTTATATTTACTTGTAAATCTTTATAAATTTGGCAATAAAATCTCTACAATCCTGCATAAAGTATAAACCTTTTGCACCAACTCCTTAATTAAAACTAATTCTTGAATCACCAACTTTCAATGCAATAATGAATCCGGATGAAATTGCTTGAACGGAACATACAAGTTTTCGTCTCCAAATCTCAAATCTTCAGCACACCACCAATCCCAAGCTAGAACCACACTACCTTTCAAGTTTTCATCTTTTAGGAACACCGTTGGGGCATTTGTCCCTCTAATGAGAAATCTAGCCATGGGTACAAATCTCCAAAAGAAAAATAAATCAAATAATCAAACTCAAAATTGCCCTTCCTTTTCCTCATCCTTCTTTTATAGCCTTCCGCAAAACTTTATAGAAAAAAAATATAAATCAATTCAAAATATTAATTTCTTTTCCCTCATGAAAGTGACTTTATAATATTTAATTCTATTTTATTTCGACCTCAAGTCATTTTATTAAAATAAAGTATTAAACTCATAAGCATAATTAATTAAACATAAGTTTCCTAAAAATATTAATTAAGACGACTTAATTAATTAAATAAGTTGGGATATTACAAAGAATGCAAAATTACCATCGATACGTCTTAGAGTACTAAGAGCAATTACAAAAAAAAAATAAAAGAATATTAAAAAAAAGCAATGGGAAGGAAGAGGAGAAAATATTATTCGGCACTTCAAGGAGAAAATAAAAAAAGCCCAATTACATGAAAAGTCCAATTACAAAGCCCTGCTATATTAAATCGTTAGATTATGTCCTACAACCAAGTTACATAGCACAACAGGTTCCTAAATCTCTTTTCATTGTATAGTCAAACCATTCGCACAACAATTTAAGGCAGCAATAGTTGTATGACACCATTCCCTTGACATAACATTAGGCGGCATTCAATTCATAAACTATGGCCACTTTATTACTAGAGTTGAAATAATTGGGAATACCAAAAATGCAATGTTATCAAAATAGATATAGATAAAAACAACTAATATAAACTAATATGCAATTAACATCAAAATCATATATATAATATTCCCAATTCCTTTTAATATCAATGGTTATCAATACTTATTTGAATCAAAGAACTTGAAAAAGTCACTCTCACTCTAGGAAGATTTTAGCGGTATTGGCCCTCATAACTATGGCACACTCCGAAGAACTTGTGCAAAAACACATGTACCTACTTGCACTAAAGCCCTAGCCAAGACAATCTCGAGTGTACTTTGTACCTTGAGTTGGACATGCTCGCTATGCCCCCTTCTCTTATGCCCATAAACCACCAAACCACCTTCTTACTTGAGTGATCATCAAGTCCCCTTTTCAAGTCTCACATAAATGTTTTATATGTCTTACGGGCTGGTTTTCAAACCATCACACCCTTTCACAAAGGTTGTCTTTAATAATTATTTAATAAATACATTAATTCCTCCCTTATTAATCTCCATTTTATTAAAATAATCATTTATCCTTTATTTTCTATCTCCCTTTAATGTTAAAGGATTATTTCATAGCTTCCTTTTCACTTTGGGGAAGAGGTCCCATAACACCCAACAAGCAAGAATTTATCTTGGGACCCTTTCACATAGATTGAAAGTAAAGATAATAGAATAATAGAATATATAATTATCCTAAAATTGCTCACATCCTATATTGTAACCTATGATTCTTTATCAATTATTTTATCGTTCAAAATGCTCAATCACCTACTATCTAGCTAAAAGATGGGAAATTTGAGTGCTTATAAGGGGTTTGGAAGTTACAAGCATGATCCCAATTTAATGGCAACCGGTCCACATTTGCAGCTCTTCACAAGTGCACATCATTGAAATAGAACCCTCTAATTGCTCACGATAAATCAATTAGGGAGACTAATTTATACAAAACTACCTCAAAAATTCAAGGCCTAGCCATTTTCTAGGAACAGTAAAAGAAAATACCAACAAATCATTTTATTTTCCAAAAAATCTTATCATACAACATGTGAATTTTATCAAAGAAAAAATTATCCCTTATATTTTTACTTTACAAAGAAAAATTTCCAAAGATCGAAACCACTTTCCAATATATCCTTAAAATAGGTATGATAGAGGAAGAGCTATCAATTCAAACATAAAATTACTTAGATATTAGATACCTGGGTAGCAATCAGACGAATCATGTCCATGAATTGACTTAATGATAATGATAACCAAATAAGATGCACCAACCACTAGCATCAGTGTTACAAGTACTCCAAATCTACTCCACCAAAGCCATCGTTTGTATGCCATCTGTTCCAACAAAAAAATACTTGAATTTTATGATTCTTGAGACAAGCCATTACGTTCCAACATTACTACACCAAATGCAAGAAACAGATTCTGAAATGGAATGATACAACAATCAAAACATAGACAAGCCTATACATAAAGTTAGAGGGCCATGCATCCTTTTCACCTTTAAGGAGTGAGATGCATATGACATCTTACCAAACCCTCAAGGTGAAGATGGTGGTATGACCATCACCAAACCTATCATTCCAATCCTCCATAAACATTCATCATCACATCCCTTTGACTAGTATGTCCACAATTCATGGCTCCAACCAAATCTACAATAGAAATTTTACTTAATTGAAATTAAAAAGATCAAGAAGGCCCTTAGAACAGTCTTCAACCTTGGGCTACCATACAAACCCAAGACTAAAGGCTCCCTTATAGCCTACCATACAACCAATAGCCCCAACAAGGATATGGCTCAAATGGTTAGGGTTGAATATTTGAGTAACATGCCAAGCTTGTAGGTGATCATATTTAAGCTTCATTTTATCAAATCATTTGAGAGCTTTGTATTCATAGAAATCAATAACAATGTGTACGTCCAATATTATGTAAATTAAATGAAAAAAGGATATCGTATATGTCTTGTATGAACCAAAAATGTAATATCAATATTGGGAGCTACGCTTATATAATAAAGAAGAGTCAAAATTTGGTGTATGATTGTTCCCAATGATTACCTATTATGTGAAAGACCTTCATCCTTATAAGGAGGCGCAATTCAAAGTTAAAGTCATGACAATATTAAGGGCATTCAAAAAGACTCATCTTAATATGAGAAATGACTCCCTATTTTATGTATTCACACTAACTGTACTAATAGAGTACAAAAAACATTCCTTCACCTTCATAAATGTCTTCAGACTCTTCACTGTGATTGCATGTGCCTCTTTGTGCTTGATTCAAATGTTCTGCAAGGGAAATTTCTCAATATACTTATCCTACCATATCTTTTTTATTATTCTTTGGATTAATCTCTTAGCTGTAGCATCTTCTGGACCCCTTTTGCTTCCATGCTTTTGTGCAATTTTTTTCCTTATGTTTGAGAAGTTGGTTTTTTCAAAAACACTGACACCCTTTCTTCTATTTTGGTTATTTACGGACATTGGTTTAATTTTCGTTTTGAACTCATCCTGGAAATTGACATGTCAAAACTAAATTGTTATTTATGCATCTAGAAAAGCTACAATGCAATAAGATCAATGAAATTCTTTCTATCAAAGATTCAGAATGCTTTGACCTTTATTAAGACCCTTTCTTCCCTCTGATTTCCAGTCATTCACCCAGAAATTGAATATAGCAAATAACATCAATTCTTTCTCATTATTATTCTAAGAACACTTTCTGCCCTTGCTTAATTGTCTTCTTTCTATCCATAAAATTCTTATTCAACAGCTTCCTAAAAAGATGAAGAAACAAAATAAGCTTGCAAATACTATAAATTAAGGAATATTTTACCCAGAATCTGACACTGCCAAGATACTATAAATTTTACATGCCAATCCAGCTTGGACTCGGAAAAAGACTTCCCTATTCCAAGTATGGCCTTTTACCTACAAATGAATGCTTTTATCCTCTTCTTTTTTAAAAATGACCAAGCCTTATGCTTGAATGCACACAACCTCACCAAAGCTCAATGCATGTAGATCCAATTTGACAATTTTTGGGTCACTAACCAGTTAGACAAATGAGTTAAATTACAGCTAGATAGTATCCAAAATGATTCAGCACCATAAGTATTCTACTCAATCTATGTACTTATAACCAAAAAATTATAAAATTATATGGCCGATATTTGCTGAATAGTTGTTAGATTAAGATTTTGATCCATACCGCAAGTTCTCAGAAAATCATGAAATTTGGATGACTTTTTTCATTTCTTAACAAAAAGTGTATTGGATTTAAGGTTTCTGCTAGAGAAAACATTCACCAACTGTGTTCTTGTTTTTAATCTGATGTATTAAGATTGCTCACTTAATGTTAAAAGAATCTATGTTATCACTAATTGTTCACTATAGTGCAAGGTACAGTAGGCAGAACAATGACAATAAAAGTATCAAGAGCATTACAGCAACAACAAAAAACAAGAATAGAATTAAAGCAACAATTATAATGCAGATATTTGTACTATAGTTTGTCGAATTAAGATTTTGATCCATACCGCAAGTTCTCCTGCAATTGTGAAAGATAGATGACTTCTAAATTTCATTTCTTCACAAAATTTGTATTGGATATAAGGTTTATGCTTGATAAAAATATTCATCATGTTCTTGTATTTAAGATAGCTCACTTAAAGTAGAAAGAATCTAAAGCTGCCACAGATCGATCACCATAGTACAAGGTAAAGCAGACAGACTAATGACAAAAAGCATGAAGAGCATTGCAGCAACAACCAAAATTTGTGTTTCAATTCAAGGGTTATTGGACATTAGGGAAGGAAATTCCAAAATAGTATTGGTTATGGTTCTAGTGCTCAAAATTCTAGAAATGTTAAATGGCATCCTGTCCATATGATAATAAACTAAATTTTGACGGCACTATGAAGGGGAATCCAGTTTTAGCTGCCACAGGTTTCATCCTTAGGAACAAGAAAGGTGAGTTGAAGATGGCAGGGGCATCAAGGAGAAAAGACTAACAATGAGGTGGAAGAGGAGGCTCTTGTGTCAGGTTTAAAGCAGCTTATGAAAAAAGCTATGGACGGAAATGGAAGAAGACTCCAAAAATTGTAATTCAAACAGTCAATAAGAGCTACTGCCTCAACTAGAAGATGAGAGCATACCTAGAGGAGGAACTTCCCTACAAACCAAATTCTCTGATATATACTTTGCTCATGTATATGCAGTGCAAAATGCTATGGAAGACTATTTGGCTAACTGTGATGTCACTTTACATTCCTATGCCTCAATGGAAAGTAGTGATTAATGATTGGGGAAAGCTACATGAGCATATTACTTTGGATCACCCCGTGTAGGGCATGTTAATAATTTTATAAAAGGTGGTGCAAAAGGTATTGATGATATAAGGTGGTCTTCACACATGTAGAATTAATACCACCTTAGCTGTAATCTCCCTACCAAGAAATTTCAAACACACTTGCAATTTTCTGAATTTTAACTAGCAAGCATTTTGACAAACAGAAGGTGGAACATGAAAACCATTCAACATTTTTGAGTCTTACAATATGGAACAGTTGCATCATCTTCTATTATCAAAGGCATTTGGGCAAACAGTTGTCCTGCATTAACAATTTCACAAATAATTGACTAACACAACCTTTGTTGGTATAAAATTTCTGATACAAATTTCTTATCAAGGAATACTGATATACGCTGATATATAATCAGAAATGCATACAATACTAAAAACTCATTTTTTGACCTCATAATGCAGCTCTATTTGACTGTAGATGATGCTCGTCTGAGTATAAATACTCCTATGGATACAGGTAAAGCTATAGTAATTATTTGTGCCCTGAAATTCTTAACAGCACTAGTGTGTATAGATTATTGCTTTGTGTTACATCTTCTACAGCAGTAATAATTCCTTGTACTTTCCAAACTGCTGACCACAAACAATTGTTGATGTAAAGGACTTCGCAATCTTTAAATAAGGAAATCACTTTCTTCCAAAAATCCCACGATCTCACCAAATTTCCTTATTCCTTTTTACATGGTACAAACAGCTATGGATGGTCCAAAACCTCCAGAAATAACCACAAATATCTGTATGCAATGACTTCAAATTCCAATCTCTTATTTCAAACTAAAATCTTCAATTATAGTTTACCCGAATATCAAATCTAAAAAAAATCAATTCAAGCTGTTGATGGAAAGGATTTCACAATCTTTAAATAAGGAAATCACTTTCTTCCAAAAATCCCACAATCTCACCAAATTTCCTTACTCGTTTTTACATGGTACGAACAGCTATGGATGGTCCAAAACCCCCAGAAATAACCGCAAATATATGTATGCAATGACTTCAAATTCCTATCTCTTATTTCAAACTAAAATCTTCAGTTATAGTTTACCCAAATATCAAATCTAAAAATTACCATAAAAACCAAGCATTAAACACATTTGTTAATCCAGAATGAATCCACTAAGAATTAGCTAGGTGGGTTTTCATCTACAAAACCTATTTTGCCTTAGGTGTTTTGTCCTAGAGCAAAAAATGAACAATTGCTCACCTCTCCACACTGGGGTTTGTAAAATGAAAAATGCAAAGAATTTTCTAAGTCGCTTAATATTCTTTTTAAAAAAACCTTTAAATCGCCACTTTGTACCCTGTGCCTAGTATTATCACTTTTGACCCTCTTTATAAACACTTTATGGTGTTGCCCACCCATTTAAAATAAATAAATAAACATAAGTTGCCCTTTAATTTCCCGTCTAAAGTGACCTTTTAATTTAACTTTATTTTAGGGCCAGCTATAAGTCACTTTTATTTCTTTGTAACAATTCCTTTTTTAAATTATTATATAAGTTGTCTTCTAATTTTCTACTTTATGACAACTCAAATATTTAATCATATAATTATTTAATGAATTTCCACAAAAACCGCCAAAGTTAAAGAAAATAATAAAATGGACCAAATATGAATTCTGACTACACCAAAATATTCTTAAACTCTCAAGATATCGAACATTATGAAAATTGGTTCTTTCCAAAAATAGAAAACTTATCAAAGAAATGTGGAGAGCTCCCAAAATGCCAAAACTGCATCTAAAAGTACCATTGAACTCATCTTGATTTCATTAACTTACTACCACTGTCAAAATTAGTTCCCGATAAAGTTGCCATTCTCCATGAATTTTGGAATTTTCCAAGAATGTTAAAATGGACCAAAAAGGGACATTACAATCCTCCCTTTCCAAAGTTGCTTGTCCTCAAGTAATGCCAACTAAATCACTAATTGATTCGGAAAACCCAATGTGATTCCAAGATCCCCCATCAATCTCACAGGTTTTTGTGTCCTTTTGTGTGAACATCTTGCTACATGATGCCTTCAAATAAAACCTCGTTCAAACATCTTGCTAAATGTGTAGCAACCTTTTGCAAGTATTCTGCATTTTCTTTAAAAAAAATCTTTGTTGTACCATGATTCTACCACACCATTATAATAAGAACTAAAAACAAATGTGCAAATACTTTCTGTTTTCATTTCTAAAGTTCCTGAATGATGGCCATTTTGTGTGGAGATCTATTATCCTAAATTAGTTCCAAAAGATAATTCATTAAATTCCACGACACATACCTTTGCAAGATGATCTTTATTAGTCATGTTTCAGGTTGTTCCTTCCAAGAAAGGACACAAATCAGCATGAGTGCATACTGAACAATTTATGACTGTTATAAATCACTTGATTTTCCACCGAAATCAAAATTTTGTTGCTTGAAATACTCATTCTCTTCAACTGAAAACATTTATAAACATCCTCCAATGAATTCATGACCTCAAATAAATTAACCTTGCTAAGGCTCAAGTCTGAAATTAACAACTTATAGTTTGACTTATACTAACAAGAAATAAAGAAATATGAGCATTCTTAAGTGCTGAAAATACTTTTGTTAAGGATAAATTTTTTTCCCACAAGCCATCAATTCAAAAATACTCCGTCCCTTCATAAACAATATTTGCCAATCCACCTATAAGAATGCAAATGAGATAATGTGATGGTTCATTGGAATGATGATAGCTGCACCAATTCTGATATTTTGACCCATAGCTTTTGTCACCATTGTAGTGTATACCTAAAAAAAAATTGCTTTGTTTGTTTTGTTTGAAATTCTTGTAATTTTGCAAATCAACAAACAGATGCATATGATTTGACACTACTACTATGGTTTTTTTATAAAACATTGTTCAACATACAAATCTATATTTGCAATTTTACATACCATGGGGACACGTCCACCCCCCCTCCCCTCCCAAAACCCCCCTTTTTTAGGACAAGAACATCTCCGAGACATGGGGATGTCCCTCCGTCAAACCGCCACCACCATCAAGACTTGGGAGATGCCATGGAGACGGCAGGGACATGGGGACATCTTGGGTATGCCCAAGCATCCCTCAAACGTCCTAGGGATACCTAGGCATTTCCCATCCTAGGCGTCCCAAAAAGCATTTTTTAACTTTTTTATTTTTTGAGAATTTCGTGCCCAAGGCCAAACCCTAAAGGCAAGTGGGCCCCCTCCATGCTCTCCAAACTCTATAAAACACTCACAAATCCTCATTCTTACTCACATTTGCATTTTAAGTTTTCCAACAACTAGGTTGAAGAGGAGCAAGAGAGTGAGTGAAGGAGTGGAGTGAGATTGAGGTGTTGCAAGTGCAAGAGGGGTAAGAAGGAGCAAGAAGAAGAAAAGAAGGATTCTAAATCAACTAGGAGAGATTTTTCAAGCACAAAATTTCATTGTTCATTGTTCATTTTTTTATTTTCATATTGTCATCAATTCAACATCTAAATTTTAATTTTAATTTCAAAATTGTCAAACTAGGCTGAACTAGGCACTTATAGAATTATAAGCTTATAAAATTTGAATTTATATTGTTTATTGCAGTGTCACAATGAGCTCTCATGACATGAGTGAGGATAAGGTAGAGGTTCATAGTGAAACTGTATCTGAATATGAACCGAAGGCTGAGGGGGGTGACCATGGGGCTAAGCCTGAAGCCCAAACTACTTCCATGGCAAGTGCATCTACAAGTATAGAGTGCCTCTCCGCATTACTAGAAGAGTATGCTAGGGGACCTTTTGATCATAAGTCTACTCTCAAACAATTTACACCAAAATTACCAAGCAAACCAAGGACGTTTGCATCTAGTGGCAAAAGGAAGTGGAAGTGCCACTTTAGTGATCTAGAATTTTATGGCAACAATACTGGAGCTAATGCACACCTTTTTATTTGAGGAAAAGGTGTGGATGCATATGCTTTTTTGGCGCAAGCGGCAAACCTCAAATACAAAGTTGAGATAAACAAGCTATGAGGTGTTCCTAATGACAGTGCACTTGCACCTATGCCTACTACTTTGCTCATAGGATGCAAGTTCAGTAGAGCCAGCCACACAGCTCTAGTCATACTTTGCAGACAAGAGTAGGAGTGATGCCAAGTTCTTCTTCCAGTGCCACTGCCCGTGTAGGAGAGGGTAGAGGAAAACACAAATCGCAAAGTAACCCCATATCTGATTTGTTCAATGTACAGCTAAAGGATGAGATAGATGATGCCATTAGTAAGTTCTTTGCCAATGGCATCCCATTTCATGTAGCTCAATCTCCTTATTATAAGGAGATGATGTCAAGGGTAGCAAGGGGAGGACCATCATATGTGCCACCAAGTGAGACAAAATTGAGGACCATGATCTTGGATAAGAGCTATTCCAAGATCAATGTGTTGATGGAGAAAATGAAAAAATGTTGGGTGAATAGTGGATGCAATATAATCATGGATGGGTGGACAAACATTAGCCATCGTCCATTCATCACTCATGGTTACATGTAAAGAGGGACCGTACTTTCTTAAGGCAATTGATTGTTCAGAGCATCGCAAAGATACAATTTTTGGTTTCAGGTCCTCAAGGATGCTATTGTGGAGGTTGGGCCACAAAATGTGGTCCAAGAAGTGACAAATGCAGCACATGTGTGCAAAGTTGCAAGGAAACTTGTTGAGGCAGCTTACAGACATATTTGGTGGAGTCCACACTATGTGAATCACATGAACAATGCACTCAAGGACATGGGGAAGATTGAGTGGATCAAAGAAGTGATCACTGATGCTAGAGATGTGTAGATGTTTATCTGCAACTGCTACACTACACATGCACTCTTCAAGAGCTTCTCTAACAAGGAGTTCTTGAAACCTGTTGAGACCAAATATGCATCCTATTTTATTCTCTTAAAGAGAATAATTGAGTTGCGAGAGTCACTGCAACTCATGGTTATGACAATAGATTGGAATCAATGGGCTGAGTCCAAGACAGAGCAGGGAAGTGTTGTGACCTTTTCACACATCACCCCATTGCAAATGGGGACCCTCCCTTTTTCTTGCTTTCTAGGGTTTTTGTTAGAGCCTTGTGACCTTCCTGCATCAGTATTGTCAAGTTTGTCAGTTTTGAGCGACCTGAGTTTTGAACATTATGAGTCAGTTTGTGCAAGCCATGGTTAGAACAAAGTCTGGACACCGTCAAAGTTCCTAGAAAGGCCAAAGGACGAAGATTGCAATTGATTTGAGTGGGATTTGGACAACAATCTATTTTTAGAAAGTTTTGCTTTTTGCTTTTTCCTATTTTTTTAGGAAGTTTCATTTTTGGCATTTTGAGCACGATCCCCAAAATGGCTATTTTTAGAAAAAAAATTCCTATTTTTTAGGGAACCTTGCTTTTTCTATTTTCGGAAAGTAGATCTAGGGTTTGCACTGTTCTCACTAAGATACACTAAAAAGATCGACAAATTCCTCCTAAAATCCAAGTTTTGACCCAAAAAGCTAATCTCCTAAATTTTAGGAATCTCGAGGAATTCAGTGAATGATTGAGGCACAGTTTTCAAATTTCAAGGCGATCCGGTAAAATTTGCACAAGTTATGGAGATTTCAAGTTTTGATCATGTGGTTCCTGAAGTTCATGAAGTCCACCTTGACAATGATGAAGGGATTCCTGCCAATCAAGAAAGTTCGCCCTTGGTCAAGGTCATGGTTCCTGAGATCCACCAAGTCCGCCTTGGTGTTGGTGCACAAAGTTGATAAAGTCTGCCTTGGGAAAGGTGAGGTGGGTCATGATTTTGGAGAAGTCCGTTCTACCAAATGTTAGAAGTGAAAGCAAATGTTCAAGTCTGCCTTGCCTTGAATGAGCTGAACCCTGCCCGTGAAGATGGTGCCTAAGGTTGATAAAGTCCGCCTTGAAGGAGATGGTAAGTGGTGCCCAAGATTGATGAAGTTCGCCCTTGCCATGGTGTCAAAAGTTAGTGAAATCCGCCCAAGGGATTTAGAAATGCCAAGTGAAAGGTTCCCAAGTTGAACAAAGTCTGCCATGAGTGGAGAGTTGAGGTGCGAAGAAGTAAGAAAGTCTGCCCTATCATTGCATATGGTTTGTTGAAGTCCGCCTTCTTGGTGCACAATGTCAAGCAACCCCGCCCTATCATGAGACATGGTGCAAGGAAGTGAAGAAGTCCGCCCAAGGGTGAGGGAATCGACAAATGTTTGAAGAGCATGAAGTTTACCAAGTCCGCCCTCCATGGTTCCTGAAGATGTTCAAGTCCGCCTTGAGAATGAAGATTGTGTATCATGAAGATGTCAAAGTCTGCCCTCAAGCAATGAGCCATGAAATCAATGAAGTCCACCCTTGACTAATATGAAAGGTGCACAAACATTAGGAAGTCCACCCTTGCAAGGAGAATCAATACAATAAAGTCTGCCTCATGTGAAAACTCGCTAGGTTTGAAATGAAGGAATATTCCAAGGAGATGTCATCTAGATTTGATTCCCAAGTTCAAACTATGACATATTTGGAAAGTTTTTTAAAAGAGAATATTGCAAATTTGGTTCGAATTATGAACTGAAAAATGAATTAGAAAGTTGCATTGGAAAGATAAGATGAGGATTTCGAACTTGATGGTGATGACAAAGCAACTAGGGATCAAAATGGAAACTTTCTTTGCAAACTCGAAAGACTCAATCCCACAATTTACGTAGCAAAAAAAATTGTTGCATTCACCCCACAATTTATGGTGAATTGCCTGAATTCCTATTTAAATAATTGTATTTCAGTTTTCTTTCAAAATCAGGTAGCAAATACGTGCTCTGTTTTGAGAAAGCTATGGTTCATTTTGTTGTGGAGAAAATTCTGGTTAAGGTAACAACTATTTCAGTCTTTAAAGGATTCATTCATCATCCCTAGAAATTCAACAAATCATTGCATAAACCCAGATGTGGTAAGAAAACCAATTTAATTAGAGAAATTACCAAACTATCCTCCTAGAATAAATTTTGCAAGGTGGATAAGAAACTTGCAGGCCTTAGACCCGTTAATGGGTTTCGAAGGGTTAAACCTTTTCAACAGCTGGAGAGGATTACTACTTGGTGGCCCCTGAACCCAGGGTGGATCAAAATCAATTTCGATGGTGCGGCTCGTGGCAACCCTGGACCGTCAAGCGCAAGGTGTGTTGTTAAAGATAGTAATGGTATGGTAATAGCTAAATGCAAACAGCGGCTAGACTCAGGATCCAACAATGTGGCCGAAGCAAAAGCCACTTTTCTGGTGGTTCAATTGGCTGGGAGGCTAGGTGTGGAGAGATTACATCTGGTAGGTGACTCCCAAATCATTACACATGCTATCATCAAGGGCGAAGCCCAGAATTGGAAGATAGATAGAGAGATACACTGCATCAAAAATCTCCTTACTTCCTTTCAAAGTTTCAAAGTGTCTCATGTATTAAGGGAGGGAAATAAGGATGCTGACTCATGTGCCAACCAAGCTTTTGATCTACAGGTTGGCGAACTCAGCCTAGATATATATTCCCCTAACGGTAACATTTCTGATTGATTTGAAGAGAGTGGTTGGCAGGTCGACTTTTAGTGGTGGGTGGCGAAGGTTTTTGGAGATTATGACTGAGATATAAATGAAGCAAGAGTGCGTCCTGAGAACATTTATTGTTTGCCAGCAGATATATGGAGAAATATTTTTAAACTCGTGCAGTGTGATGGGGATCTTTTTCAAATCTTTTGGTTTCATAGATGATAAGAAATGTATCTTCGATTGGAAAAGGTGTATATACTATATCCACAGCTCCATACCAACTTCGAGCTGTATTAAGGCACGTTTAATAGGAATTTGCACTGCCCATTTTTGAAAGGCTAAGTGCATTTATGGCAACTTAGCGTTTCTGGAGACTTCGCTATGGGTGTTTTGGCGTATGAATTAAGGCAAGTGTTTTTGGGTTCTGAGTTGAAGGAGAGTGTGCTTGTCATTCATCAATTCCCTTGCTGCTGGTAACGAGAGACTAGTCAGTGAAGAGCCATTGACACGGGTTATGGAGCCAAACTTTTCCCTGCAAGCGGTGAGACCCATGGTGGCATTCTGGGGTCAAATATTTGATGGCAGGTTGACAGATGTATTCAATTTTGATGACAAGGATTTCTTAACCTGAGTCAAGGTTGTTCTTGGTGAGGAATACTTGAGGGCTCATTTCAAATATCGCACCAATGCCGACGTTGCATCCATGTTTGTGGCCTGGTGCTTCAAATTGGAGAATAAAGAGAATGTGAGGTGGATAGTTAGCAGCTGTGTTCGAGAAGAATGGTGTGGGGGGCTCAAAAGTTTCATGAGGATTACAAGAGATGGGAAGGATTTCGTATGTCCCAATGGTCCTCGGCTTCATGTTAGCAAATTTTGCCCTCCTCTATGCCCATATCTCATATAGAGTGCAAACTGTAACAAGGAGGTCCATTGGGCCTCTGAACAAATTGGGATGCATGGCATTAAGGAGTGTTTGAAGGCTAGGGAGAGGCAGGATGTCGGGCGGGAGTTGGAGAAATGGGGTCCCTATGAATTGAGGTCATCACAATCAGCGTTTGCATCCTCATCGAGATGAAAAAGAGGTCGCCCATGAGGTTTGAAGAAGGCAAGGCGAACATTGTGGATAGGTTTCCCACCAGAACATAAGGATGCTGCAGATGTTTTCGAGGAGGCGACAAGAGGTGTCATGGCGTCAAGCAGTAAAAGCACGGAAATTGTCATTGCTGAATAGTATAGGTCTGGTTTATTAATTTTGTCATGAAATATTCAAGCTTCTTTGGACGCGGCTTTTTGTATTGCTATGTAAATGCTTATCAGTAGATTAGGGTGGATGTCTGAGCAATGGGTGATGGAGTCAGCTTGAACACTGGGGGGATGGTCTTTTTTGCAGTAGATTATTATAGTATTCGTTATGGAGATATGGACAATACATATGTTGATATTTTGACAACATTGTAAACTTTTGGAAATCTTAATAGAAGTAACATTTACCGATCAAAAAAAAAAAGTAACTTGCAGGCCCAAAAAAATATAAACATTTGACATGAAAACACTAAAAAAGTTAAGCCATCAAAAAAAATTCGATTGATGGCTGAGGGCAGACATTTAATCTCAACCCTAGAGGTAAGTGTCCATTGCAGTGACACTCATGTAAGAAAACAAAATATCAGATCAAAAGTAATTATCTTTGTTAATGCGTAGTTGCCTTTTCCACGCAGAAACTTCGGTATTTCTTTAAAATATACTAATCAACTCCAATTTTATAGCATGATAAAAATGCACGTGTCTACTTAAAATCTGACAGTATTATAAAAAAGAATACCTAATTAAAGAAGTAAAAACCTTTTAAATCAAAATTAAGGATAGGCTGAGTTTGAGAATATTCAAATGTGTTTACTTGTTATGAACTTTATTTGTCTTAGACAGTGAAGTCATAGAGACTTCAGTAATCTTTCAAAATGTATGTAATAGAAACAATAAAAATCTTGTTGAATAGGATGAGCTGGGGAATTTGAAAGGGGAGCCCAAGGAGAGATGATAAAGAGTTGAAATCGCGTAAAATGCAGTATTTGTTGGAATCCAATAACACTGAGAGGGGGGGTGAATCAGTGTTCTATCGGTGAGATCAATTTTAACCTTATTAACAAAGTAATTCAATAATCGATAACCATAAAAGAATATAACAGTAAGTAGAAATGATGCAACCACAAGAACATACACCATAACACGGAGATTTATACATGGAAAACCTCAAAGAGGAAAAACCATGGTGGGATTAGTAACCCACAATATCTATCCACTGGCCAAATAAATAAATATTACAATAGGGGCCTGCACATGCAAGAAGGCCAACAGCCTAGAGCGCACTGCTCAACACAAAAGGAGGCTCACTGACTACAAACACCAAATACTGGTTTACAAACAAAATTATAAACTCAAAGAATGCATCTGCTATGCTGGATGAGTTTCGGTTCAAGCACTGTCTGTACCGGTTTTCACTGTGTCCTCCTTTACCAGTAACTTACTTCGCATCCCAAACCTCTAAACCAATAACCAAGACCGACTACAGAGTATTATATTCGCATTTAGTCGATCAACATTGCTCGCACAATATCACACCACTATATATTCCTTCTCTCTGTATGTATATCCAAAATAACCTAACCGGACTAACTTAAATACCCTTCCCAATCGTAAATATGAATGCCTTATGTTGGCTTACAAAGATATTACAATTTATTTATATGTCGGCCTAGACAAAAATAAATACATTAAACTTCGTGACCGATGCAACTGATTGTTGCCGTGTAAACCTGCCGAATCAATCTCCTATGTCGGCCTCATATACCGGTTCCTAGTTTATCGGTTTCCCTTGTCTGCCGGATGACTTGAATGTCGGTTGCCGAATCATGAATACCGGTGAGTACCGGTTAAGTGTCCAACCCAAAATGATGTGTGTTGCCATCAATGACAACACAACTAAACCGGATGAGTGTCAATTGCCAACAGTATTCAAGGACTTCATAGAGGACCCGAGGAGAAATAATAAGTGTCGGAATCCAAAGGTATTCTGGGCTTTCATAGCAGATCTCCAGGTTCAAATGCCAAGAAGGGATGATAGGGTCTTGAAATTGAGTGAAGTATAGAATTCGAGACTTTCAAATCAGGGCACCAGGTTCAAACATTAATATATGACGATAAAGTGTTAAAATTTAGTAAAATGTAACACTAAGTGATCTCATAGAAAAGCCCAGGAAAAATGATAAAATGGTATTCCAGGATTTTTCAAAGCAGACCACCGAACTTAAAAACACATAGAAGACGATTAAGTGCTGAAATTAGGTGAAATAAAGCATACGGGGATTCCAGAATGGAGATTTCATAGCGAACCCCAATGTTCAAATTCCCATAAGTGATAATGAAGAGTTGAAATTAGGTGAAATACAACGTAGTGGGATTTCACAGTGTAGCTCCATGTTCAAATCCACGTAAGAGATGATAAAAGCATCGAAATTGAATTTTATGAGGCATCCAAGGACACGTGATGGTGGATGCTCAGATTAAAATCTAAGGACCAAATAATAAATTGCTGAAATTATGGATGAGAACAGGGTGCAAGTTCCAGGTGACTATAACAGAAGATAAAAGACGTCTCAATCATCATATCCAAGCTAGAAGAAGTCCAAAGAGCAAAAAAATCCAAACATTAAAAAAACAACAAGAATCCTTTAAATTCAAAACATCAGAGCTAAAGGTTACCACACAAGCAAAAGTTTACAAGCATTACAAACAACGAGAATTCTAAAAATTAAAAACATCAAAACTAAAGGTTATCTCACAATGAAAAAAATTCAAACATCACAAAACATTGAGAACTCTACAAACTCAAAATTATGATATCCATACCCGGCGCTCATGTCGGACAGCGTTGTCAACAACAAAATTGTCTGTCTGTTCTCTGAGAATTGTGGATGCAGTGATTGCTTGCGCATAGCCACTGCCAAACATCCAAACAATACGCACCCCAGCAGAAACAGCAATAATGGCGGCAGGAATCACCAAATCCCCAGAGCACTCACTACATATCAATACAGCCAATCCAGCACTCAACACACACAAAACTCCCAATACAAAAACCACAGCTCGCACATACTTCAGTCTGGAGATCGCCGTTTCCATACCAGCCATTTGCAAAGAATTATCACCCCATAATAGCGAATAATTAGATGCTGACGAAGTTGTGGAAAAATTTGGGGCAAATGAGCAGTAATTTCTGAGTTTTCTCCAATTGTTAGCAATGAGCCGCTTCTTGGAGAGAAAGAACAAATAAACTTTTAAAAAAGGGAAGGGCATAAATTTGTTGATGGTTCCAAACTTGCTGCGTGACATTACACTAGAAAGATGCGATGCATTCGTATTCTTTATGTGGAATCATGGAATTTTTCCTTTCCTGTCATTTTTTCTTGGGCTGACGAATTCATTGGTTGATCGTTTTTAGATGAAATAAATTCAGTGGTTGCTTTGAATCAAAAGTTGTTACTGAAACTCTATCTGCCCTCCGATTTCTTGTACGCTTTTCAAATCTGCCGGCTACCGCGTGAAATGTCAAAAACAGTGGTAAAATGAATCACGTTGCATTTTGCTGCTGACGCCACTGCTTAGAATAGATTCTTCGCTTGTTTTCACTTTTGTTTTTGTTTTTTTTTATAATATTTTTTTTTTAATTTGGGAGTCCTGTTTTTTAAATTTGTTGTGGATTTAGGGGAAGAGCATCAATAGCTAACATAGTTCTAATACCCACACCTTCACAATTATATTTGTATTTATAAACTCCAAGTTATTACATCTCATCATCTTAGACATTTCTACATTTTCAAACTTTCAAAATTTTTGTTAGATTAGACTATTATTGAGAAAGTTCTACTCTTCAAATTCAAGAAAGCAAGTCTACAAAGATGTTGACAATGCCACTGTTTCTCAAATATCATATATTAAAGACATGTCATAGAGACTAAAGTGTAGAATTATAGATAATGAACCCATAATTAGATAATTGTCAACACCACCAAAAAAAAAATTTATATTATAAATTAAATTTAAAAATTAAAAAAATAGTAAACTTAACTTATTTTTAATATATACATTATTTAATTATAAATCTTTACTTATAATTAAATTAAAGAATCTTTACTTATTATTTGTGTTTGTCATGATTAAATCATAATTCACTATCTTAACTTGTGTTACAATCTAAGTTTCAAAAATATTTTAAAGAAGGAAATGGAATTCATAGTTTAGAACACTATTATGACTAAATGAAATTCATACTACTAATCACTTAAATTAAAGAGACCCTCTTAGTTATGTATTTTTATTATTGTTTATTTAAACAATGGTAAATTTATATAGAATATTTGTATTTAATGGTTTATGAATTTAGATGTGTTATAATGTATAAATTAATTAAAAATAACAAATATAATTTATGATTTATTTTTTGTCATAAGGATCATAAGGACCACACCGATAGTGACATTAACATCATAACGGTTCCCTTGGTGGTACCATTAACAATGACACCCCTTAACCATTACACTGTAGAATGGACCCCCACAATTTATGAATTTAATTATTGAAGAGATATGTAAATTATTTAAGCTAGTCAAATTATATTATCAATAATTCACTTCAGATTCAATAGATAAGATCATGTTACAATAATACAACATGTAAAACCATTAGATTATTCTTTATTGGGTATGTAATAAAATCATATTTTTCATAAACACATCAAACAAAATCTCTGTCTTGGATTTTCAATTTATTTTTATTGATAAAGTTCAATGAAGTACACTACTATAACATATGATCAATATCTCATATAGCAATTACAATTGATGTGGTAACTCGTATCAACTACCTATATAATATAGACATTATATCAAGATATACATCATCATTGAACCAATCTTTTCTCTAACATAATAACATAGATTTAAGAAATAAACCTATGGAATGAGTTAGGTTAAACAAATAATTTTGCAAAGGAATTGTGTAGAAATACTAATTAATAATAAAAAAATTCATATTACATGCAACATACTAAATATCAAGTATTTGGAGATGAGAGAACATCATGTAAGTGATTTACCACAAACCACGAAATTGTATAACTCCCTCATATGTCTCAATGAAAGGCAAAAGCATATCCTTCGTAGATTGGGTCATGAGAGTACAGCTTTTGAGAAGAACCCAAAATATATGTCTAGACAACCACAACAACTCATTCACAAAAAAGAAAAGAAAAAAGAAAAAGAAAAAGAAAAATTGTAATCACAAACCCTTTGTTGTTAAATATGGATCGAAGAATAATGACAGTGATTCTGGAAAACTGATTGTCGTGAGTTATTGATCGTCTCCATCATTGAATCCGGTTTAAATACAAGAGGAAAGGTTGCCTACGTAGTTGCCACGTATGGACATGTCCCTACGAAGGCAACCATTCATAACAATTAGTTTGTTTATGTTTGATTTCCAAACTGTATGCTCTACTAATATATCACTCTCCAAATAATAACCGATTTACCATTAGTTAGATTCATGAGGGCTATATCTTAACACTCCCTCTTAGCAGGAGTGGATCTAAGTAATTTTCTTGGGAGCATATTCTGTCATGACTTCCGACACAATTCGGGACAACATTTAATATAGTCTTGTCATGACAATAAACTCAATATCATGATATCTGGCTCAGTCCGGGACAATCACTTAAGAAGTCAATCATGAGATGATCACATACTTTACGATCAAGATATCCGGCACAGTCCGGGGCAACAACTTAATGTAGTCAATCTTGACACTTGGTCAACTATTGTCAAGATCATCACCTTGAAATAGTAACCTTAAACATAAGAAGATTGTCATCTTCTTGAACACAGTTAGAATATTGCAATATACATTTTATTTATTTATTCATGAACAAATTACACATGGTAGGAATTTCATCCTAATAATCTCAATTATAATCTAGTCATACCAAGTTTACTTCTAAAGTATTCTATCTTCAATCTTGCAAGTGGCTTGGTGAAGATATCAGTATTTTGTTCTTCAGTATTGATGTACACTAGTTTTGTGACGTTTCGATCTACCATATCTCTTATGTAGTGATAAGGGATCTCAATATGTTTGGATCGATTACGAAAAACTGGATTTACTGAGAGCTTGATACAGCTCTGATTATCACAGTGAATTATTGTTGAATTCAGAGTTTTTTCCAAATAATCCAAATAATAACTTTATTAGCCATACCGCTTCATGAGCTCCCATGTAGGCTGCCATATATTCTGCTTCGATGGAGCTTTATGCAACTGCTGACTGTTTTCTACTGAACCAAGATATCATAGCAGAACCAAGACTGAAGCAACACCCTATATTACTTTTACGGTTAGTGGTACTTCTGGCCCAATCATAATCAGAATATCACAAGTTGAATCTCAACATTTTCATACTTTAAGCCAAGTCCGATTGTGCCTCATAAATATCTTAGAATGTGTTTAGCAGCCATTAGATGTATCTTCTTAGGTTCACACATGAAGTGACTTAATACATTTGTAGCATAGCAGATATCAGGACGAGTATTTAACAAATACACGAGTGAACCAATAATTTGTCTGTAGAGTGTGGGATCTGTAGGTTATGAATCTTCTGCCTCAATTTTCAGCTTGTGCAAATTAGTTTCCATTGGTGTACCTAATGGCTTACACTCCATCATCCCAAATCTAGTTAGAATATCTGTGGTGTACTTTCCTTGATTTAGGAAGATGTAGTTTTTCTTCTGTCATACTTCTAATCCCAGAAAATAATGTAGAAGCCCTAGATCCTTCATATCGAATTTTGCTGCCAGATCTTGCTTACATTTCTCAATGAGATTATCCTCTCCTATTATCAAAAGATCATCCACGTAAAGGACCAATATAATCATATTGCCATTTGAAGCCTTGAAGTAGATGTTGGGATCTGCTAGGTTCTTGGAGTACCCTAGTTTGGAGAGATAGTTGTCTATCCTTGCATACCAGGCCCTAGGTGCTTGTTTAACCCATAAAGAGCTTTCTTTAGTTTACAAACATAGCAATTTTTATCACGTATGGTGAATCCTTCTGGTTGTTCTATATATACTTCTTCTTCAATTGAACCATTTAGGAAGGCAGTCTTTACGTCCATTTGGTGAATTTTCCATCCTTTGGATGCTGCAATTGCAATGATTGTTCTTACTGACGTATACCGGGCAACTGGGGCAAATGTCTCTTCATAATCAATTCCTGCTTTCTGAGAGAATCCCCTGGCCACAAAGCGAGCTTTATGTTTTTCAATGCTGCCATCAGATGCATATTTGATCTTGAATAACCACTTGGATGAGACAACTGATTTGTCTTTTGGTCTAGGCACTATATCCCAAACATCATTCTTTAGTATAGATTGATATTCTTCAACCATAGCATCTTTCCAAGCCTGTTTTGATAAGGCTTCTCTGACATTTGTTGGTTCAGAATTTGTGAGTTCAGTTAGAAGTGCAGCATAACATTTTAGAGTTCTTATTCTCTTATTTTCTTTGGAAATTTCATTTGGTTCTACATTATTCTCTTCAATCATTTTCCTTGCCCATAGAGGTCTTTTCTTGTTATTGAGTGTTTCAATATTTTCATCAACAAGAGGTTCATAAGCTCTTATGATGTCCTCCCTCTCAATGTCTGAAGGTTCAGGATTTTCTATGATATTCTCCCTCTCAATCTCAGTTATGTGATCTTCTTCTTCTTTAGAAATGTTATCATCCTCAAGTTCTTTGAGTGTAGTGTTTTCTTCAAACTTTACATCTCTACTTATCTCAACAGATTTTTTCCCTGGAATGTAAATGCGATATCCTTTAGTATTTTCACTATAGCCAATGAAGATACCTCTTTTTCCGGATGGTTCTAGTTTTGTCCTCTTTTCTTTAGGAACATGTATATATACAGGACAACCAAATATCCTTAAATGACTTAAGTCTGGTTTGTTCCTTGTAAAAGCTTCTTCAGGAGTTATGTTTTCTAGAACTGAGTGCGGACATCTGTTTTGAATGTAGACTGTTGTATTTGAAGCTTCTGCCCAGAATGAAGTGTGTAAGTTTTGGTCATGCATCATGGCTTTTGCTGCTTCAATTATGGTTTTGTTCTTTCTTTTTGCTACTCCATTCTGTTGTGGATTATATGGTACAGTATACTCCCTCTTAATCCCAATAGAATTACAAAAGTTTTTAAAGTTGTCAGATGTATATTCTCCCCCATTGTTGGATCTTAACACCTTAATTTTCTTCCCTGACTAGTTTTCTACTAGTGCCTTGAATTCTCTGAACTTAGATAGTACTTCATTTGAGTCTTTGCACTTTAGAAAATATATCCATGTTTTTCAAGAGTAGTCGTCAACAAAGATTATGTAGTATAAGGATCCAGTTAGGGATGGTGTTGACATGGGACCGCATAGGTCTGAGTGAATTAGTTCTAAAATAGATTTTGATTTGTGCTCGCTTGAGGGAAAAGAAACTTTCACATTCTTTCCCAAGGCACATCCTTTGCAAATGTCTGTGTGTTCAGATTTTAGTTGGGGCAGTCCTGAAGTAATCTTCTTTATGTTGGATAAAGCACTATATCTTAGGTGTCCTAATCTTTTGTGCCACAATTCATTATTATTTGAAACTTCAAGATTTAGTGCTTCCTTTTGATCACTGCATAGTTTGTATAGGCTACCATCTCTTGAACCTACTATTATGGCATTTTTGATATTTGTATTTTTAGGCCAGAGTAGAACTTTATCTTCATTGAAGGTAACCCGATATCCTTGATCAGCTAGGCCTGAGATTTAGACTAGATTTCTTTTTATTCCAGGTACAAACAGAACATCCTTTAATTGTAGAGATACTCCATTTCTTAGTTTGATAGTACAGGTCCCAATTCCTTTCATAGGATATCTGGAGTTATCTCCAATAGTAACCTCTTCACTTGAGTGCCCGTTAAGTGTTTCAAACTGATTTTTGAATCCAGTTATATGCCTTGATGCTCCACTATCTACGATCCAAGTGTTTTTATTTGTATTTATTTCGCTTGATAGGGCTAAGAAGAAAATTGAGTTTTCTCCTTTGACTTCGGCTAGACTAGCTTGTGTTTTCTTCCTTTCTGGACAATTCCTGTGAGTGTGCCCATATTTGTCACATTTGTAACACTGAATTTTAGACATATCTCTTTTCTGATGGTTTTTATTTCCTCTCTTCCGTTTGGAGAACTTTTTCTTTTTGTTGAAGGTATTTGTATTAAGTGCTTGGATTTCTCCTTCTTTATTTGTCCCTAATCCTCTTGAGATTAGTCGAGATTCCTCTTGAATGCACTCATTCTTAAGTTGTTCAAATTTGGGTAAGGGGGGTGTTCTGCTAATACATTGAATGTAGGATTCCCATGAAATTGGTAATCCTCTTAGGGCTATGAGAGAGATTTCTTTATCATCTACCTCATTTCCAATAGTTTATAATTGGTCTTTTACTTCAGATATCCTTGAAAAGTATGTAGATATTGTATCATCTTTATTCATCTTTATGTTTAAAAGTTGTTGTTTCAAGGTTAACATTCTGCTCGCATTTTTAACTTCATATGTATTTTTAATGGTTTTAAATACTTCATATGCCTTAGGCAGTCTGGCTATAGATGGAAGAATATGATCTTTGACTGAGTCAAAAATTATTTTCTTTGCTTTATTATTACGCCTTTTCCAGGTAGATTTCTCTGGATCATCATTTGGCATGTCTAGATTTTCTTCTATGTAAGACTCTAATTCTAGTTCTTCAAGAATGGCAATGATTCGTATCTTCCAGGAAATGAAGTTGGAGGCTCCTTCGAGTCTATCTTCCACTCTCATATTACTTGACATTTTGAATATTTTCTTAGTCGGATATATCCTCTGCATATATAGCCTCTACATTGATTTGTTATTTACTTCCGATAAATGCTTATGAGTAATATGGCTATCTAATTTATTCTCTTAATATGCTGGCTCTGATACCATGTTGTTAAATATGGATCGAAGAATAATGACAGCGATTCTGGAAGACTGATTGTCTTGAGTTATTGATCGTCTCCATCATTGAATCCGGTTTAAATACAAGAGGAAAGGTTGCCTACGTAGGGACATGTCCATACGTGGCAGTTGCCACGTATGGACATGCCCCTACGGAGGCAACCGTTCATAACAATTAGCTTGTTTATGTTTAATTTCCAAACTATATGCTCTGTTAATATATCACTCTCCAGATAATAGCCGATTTACCATTAGTTAGATTCATGAGGGCTATATCTTAACACCCTTAGCTAAGGTATTTTTAAACAATGAACAAGGTATCACTACCCAAATTTGTTCTCCTAAAAAACTAAAAAACTAGTTGTTTGATCTCTTTATTGTCCTTTTGGCCAAGTTATTCTCATCATAGATAATTGATCGAAGATGTTTCTTAATGGGTCTTCCTTGGTGTTGTCCCCTTCACCCCCCATGTTCATGTCAATACATTAATAATTAACAAAATCCAATAAAATTCTAATTGTGGGATGTTTCTGGGTTATTTTCTTTTGTTTGTCAATTTTGAAGGTTTCCCTTACCTAATTACCATTTCACTCATCCCCTTAAAACCTTGATCTTGTGTGTTTAATTCCTTTATGTTTCAGTTTTGATCCTCGGGCTCCAACTATCCTATCATTGTCTTAAGTTTGTTTTACCATTCAAAGTTTTGTCATTTCCCTTACCTAGGTACTATGTATGTCTTCCCCCTACTCCTTGAAACCCTAGTCATTTACCTTGTGTCTCCCCTTTCATTGAGGCCTCAAATTTTCTCTTCACCAATTACCACTTTCATGTTCCCCTAACATCTAAAATCTCTCCCCCTTGTTTTGCCTCCTATTGATGCCAAATTTTTAGACTTGCCCTTACTTGGTTGCTCAATATGCCTTACCCATGATCCCTAATACTTTCAATAAACCAATCCCCACAATTCCTTTTCCCTTGGTACTCTCTCCCCCATTTGATTATCTTTCCTCATAAGTTGTAGAACCCTAGAGAGGTATGGGACTTAGGAACTTCTAGGTCCCTAGTTCCAATTCCCTCCCTATACCCAATCTCTAGTCAATTCTGGAACCCAACCCATTTCCCACACCCTATTTTTGTACTAGCTCTCACTTCCTCTCAAGGTCTAATCCCCACACTCATACTAGTTCTAGTTCACATTCTTCCTCAAGTCCCATGACCTAATATTTTCCTTGCCCCCTTTTCCCCAAACTTATTTCAAACCCCAAGCCTCCACAAGAAACTTGCACCTTCATGTTTGGTTTTCATTTCTAATTTTCTTCCAACTCATGGCACCTACCAAATTTCTCATTTTATTTCACCATATTTATGGAATTCCCCTACACTTCTAAACATGGTTCCAAATGTCCCTTCTAGACTTGAAATCTCGCCAATTTTCCATTTCGCTCTAAATAACCCTTGAAATGTGCAATATTTCACCTGCCTCCTCACCATGGTAGGAAATTTTAGCTACTAAGTTGAATTCACATTGGCTCCAAGGATGTATCCCATTGTTTTGTAGACTCTACCCATACCTTAGCATACCATTGTAATGGTGGTTGGAAATAGGATTCATTAGTTTACCTATGTAAACAAGGAATTAACCTACTTCCAAGCAACATTAACATAAAAGGGAATGAAATCAATAGATTCAACCTCAAAACTTATGCAAAAGGTTGAATGTGAATTGGAATCCACTCCTCTTTGATTGAGTTGAAAATGAGCTATGCAAATTTAATGTAGGATCTAGGATTAAGGATGTGAAATTGATAATAATCGGCATGCACAAATAGTTTAGAATCATATATGCAGACATAAAGTATATAGGTCTATAAATGATAGGTAGAGAGGAACTTGTGTTTGAAATCTAGAGTTGCAAATGTGAGACAATGGTGCTTGGATGTCATTGTCTAGGAGCTCAAATATGGACAATAGGTATATTTCTGGGATAAGGATGTTGTTTTGAGTTTTTCTTTGAAGTTTCACTGGAAAAGTGTCGAACAATGGTGCTTGGGTGAAATCATCCTCACTTTTTAACCTCGACAAAAGTTGGTTTTGAGTGCTTATGTCTGCTCTTCCCAAATATATATATTTTTTCTCTTTATCATGTCACCCGCACATACAAATGAGTAAAATGGTGTTGTTCGATAGGGTCTTGCCTAGTTCAAACCTTGAGTTGGAATTAACCCTTGAATGAAATTGATAAATTGAAAGGAAAGCTCTAAAGTAGAATGTTGAATATTATACCTCAAGCTTGACGTAGTTGATGATGCAATTATCTTTGAATGTGATCACAAGTGTTGATGAAATAACACGACATGACAAGACATATTGAATCAACCATAATATTGCAACTTGCTACTCCATAATGCTTAGATCTTGAAGGATATGGTAAGATGAAATGATGTCTCTTTAATATGTTATAATATGCTTGTGATTGGAATAATTTAGGATGAATGGATGAAAATGAATGAATAAGGATGCTCTTATATAGGGTTCTCAAGGTATTTTGTAAATTAATCCAACCTCCAATAGTCATATTGAAGTATCGTGATGCAAAACCAACTAACAAGAATCAAGCACTAACATATTCAAAATTGGGCCCATATTTGGGGGGACACTAATGTCAAAACACCCTTGTCCACCCAACACAAGGTGAATCAAGAGCACTCAATCCTAGGACAAAGGTTCAGATCACCATATAAACATATGACTTCAATTTTGCTATATAAAGGCCAAAAATATACTTGGAAGATATTTAGGAGGAAACGCACTAGGGAAAATGCACAAAAGGTAGTGTAAAATTATAAAGGGTTACAATTTATGATGATAAAACCATAAATAGATTTCAAATGCTAATAATGATAGTTCTGATACTTAATATAAGTACAGATCCAATAGCCAACAAGATGAGAGGGGGGGGGTGAATCATACAAACTTAATCTTCCATAAAAACATCAGATTCAACCTCAGTAACATATATTTCAGTAATATAACCAAAACTGTTAAACATGCAAACTCAAAATCATATGAACATCATAAACCTCATAATACCAGATTTAACATGGAAACCCAAATAGGGAAAAACCACTGTGGGATTTCAGACCCACTAAGAAATATACTCTTCTAGAGTATGCTCGGTTAAAAGCAAATCCTGTTAAAGATTACAAACACATTGCTAGATGTGACCCAATTAAGGGATTTCCCTCATATCTATTAGGATCTTCACCTTGTTAGAAGTGACCTTGTTAAAGGATTTCAAACACTCAATCAGAATGTCACCTTGCTGAGGGTTTTACAAATAAGACTGTTAAGTCCACTCAGTTAAGAGATTTTCTATCACTTTCACAAAATAACAATAATAAAATCTGTCTGCAACTTCACATCTAAAATGCTAAAGCAGATTCTTATTTGTTCAATACAATCTAGACATAGAACTAATCTTGTCTATCTATTGGGCTTCTATACTCTGTTATTCAAATAGGTCTTCAAGCTTTTGTGCTCGGTAATCACTATGTAGCATCCCTATGCATACACTTGCCCGCATGCATTGTTTATCAACAGTTTCCTATTTATAAACAATTAGGTAACCACTTAATCTCCTTGATCACATTTCTCATGATCAATCATAGCCATCAGATCTTCAATCTTGTCTAGGTTCAATGCATCTTTCGATCTGAAAACATTTTACCCCGCCTTGGAACTTGTATATTAGTCTTGGAACTTATGCCAGGGTATTGCGGTTCAATCTAAGCTGTAGATCTTCATGCCAACTTTTTATTGCCTTAGATTCATTAACAAACTTCATTCATGGCTCACCAATCATTTATCAGTTCCAGCTCATCAGCTTCCTTCATTAAATAACGCATGTAAACATTTAATGCATTCTGTTATAGCTCGGTTACAACTCGGTAACAACTGGGTGAATACTAGATTTCACTCGGTAGACATTCCGCCTTCATTAACGGATAGCGATAACCTTAGGGTTTACCGACTAGGTTTTTTGCTTGATAACATAGTATAGTATTAACCTTTATATTTACAACATATGTATGATGTTAAAACAATCTAAACATCATGATCTCATCATTATCTGACTTGGTACTAGTTGCCCATTGAATACCTTATTCATCCCCTTATTCATCATATTCTTTCCTGTGGCTTTTACCAACATCTTTATAATCTTCATATCATACTTCTCAAGATATGGCAACATCATACTGAATTAGAAAATCAATTTCTTGACATCAATGACAAAATAATAATATCAAGACAGTAAACATCTTTAATCAGTTATATCCATAATCATCAACAACCTTCTCAATATACTTACGAAATGCCAACAATCTTTCATTGTCTATTATAATGCAATATTGCCAACAATCTCCCCCTTTGGTATTGATGGCAAAACCAATTGATTTGACCTTAAAAGATTCGGATTGTTGTGATTCTGAAATGCTGAAATGCTCTCCCCCATACATTAGACTTCTCCTGTTTTCACTCTTCTTTCCAATCTGTAGTCTGCTTAGTTTTCTTTTAGTCTTCTACCTTAATAGGTCGTCTTCCTCTTTATATTAGTCTTCTCCCCCTTTGACAACAATGCCAAAAAGTAAAGAACTAAAACATAATTACTTTCTGTAAGAAGTTATTTCCTGTTGTTGTGTATCAACTGAGTCTCAGTCAGAGCATTTGTCTTCAATTCCTATTCCCTATAGTATTTCCTGTATTATTTCCTGTACACCTTTAGAAAACACCCTAAAGTGTATAAATCAGCATCAACTCCCAAAAGATATTCATTAGAGTCATCGGATTGATGCTTTCACCGAACTTGGTCAATGAGTAGAAGATAGGGGTAGGACCCCTAACTTACTTCTGAGATATTCAAAAGTGTCCCTTGGTAGTGGTTTGGTGAGGATATCTGTTATTTGTTCCTTTGTGCTAACATGCTCCAATACCACTTTCTTCTCTTGAGCTTCTTCTCTAAGATAATGATATTTGATAGATATGTGCTTTGTCTCAGAGTGCATTACAGGATTCTTTGAAATATTAATGGCACTATTATTGTCACAGAATATAGTTACTAGCTCGGTAACTTTCTCATTTAAACCTTCCAACAGTTGTTTGATCCATGCAATGTTGGTACAATTCAATGCTGCAGCAACGTATTCAGCTTCTGTTGTTGACTGTGAAACACATCCTTGTTTCTTGCTAAGCCAACTCACTAGTATTTCTCCTAAAAAGAAAGCTCCTCCACTTGTGCTTTTTTTGTCATCAATGTTGCCTGCCCAATCAACATCAGTATAAACTTTTAGATCAAAATCATTTCCTTTATGATATACTAAGCCATAATCCTCTGTGCCTTTCAAGTATCTAAAAATTCTTTTGATTGTTGTCATGTGTGTTTCCTTAGGATCTGCAGAGAATCTTGCAACTATACCTACTGCATGTGCTATATCTGGTCTGCTGTGAACAACATATTGTAGCTTTCTAATCATGGATTGGTAAAGTGTCTCATCAACAAATGCAGATTCATCATTCTTTGATAATTTGCAGTTGGTAGTCATAGGAGTACTTATTGGTTTTGAATCCTCCATTCCAAATTTCTTCAAGATTTCTTTTATGTACTTGGATTGAGTAATGAAAATCTCATTTTTCATTTGCAGTATATGTAAACCTATAAAATACTTTATCTCACCGATTAATGACATCTCAAATTCTTTGCTCATTTCATTTCCAAATTTCTTGCATAAAGAGTCATTTCCACAAAATATAATATCATCAACAAATATGGCTGAGATCAGTATTCCATTTTCATCATTCTTCATGTACATGTTGTTGTTCTCACTTGTCCTTATAAAACCAATCTTAATCAAATAAGAGTGCAATCTTTCATACCATGCTCTTGGTGCTTGTTTCAAACCATATAAAGCTTTGTTCAATTTACATACCTGATCTTTATTCTTGTCTTCAACAAATCCTTCAGGTTGTTCAATGAAAACTTCTTCTTCTAATATTCCATTCAGAAATGCAGATTTGACATCCATTTGATATATCTTGAAATTTTTGAAAGCAGCATAGGCCAACAATGTTCTTACTCCTTCAAGTCTAGCAACAGGTGCAAAAGTTTCACCACAATCAATTCCTTCTTCTTGAGCATAACCTTTGCAAACTAGTCTTGCTTTGTTTCGAATGACCTCTCCTTTTTCATTTAGCTTGTTTCTGAAAATCCACTTTGCAAACCTTGAAATTTTTGAAAGCAGCATAGGCCAACAATGTTCTTACTCCTTCAAGTCTAGCAACAGGTGCAAAAGTTTCACCACAATCAATTCCTTCTTCTTGAGCATAACCTTTGCAAACTAGTCTTGCTTTGTTTCGAATGACCTCTCCTTTTTCATTTAGCTTGTTTCTGAAAATCCACTTTGTACCGATTACATTTTTGTCCTTCGGTCTTGGGATTAGTGTCCATGTGTAATTCTTCTTGATTTGATCAATCTCTTCTGTCATAGCATTTATCCAATCTTCACTGTTAAATGCCTCTTTCACTATTCTTGGTTCAAATTCAGATATCAAACATGTGTTCTGTCTCAGTTTGTTCCTTGTCATCATTGGATCATCCTTATCTCCTATAATCTGACTTGGTGCATGATGTCTTCTGACATACTTGGCTAATACAGGCTCGGTAGGCTCTGTATGATCTTCTTCATCACTCGGTAACTGGATATTCTCTTCATTTTCTTCAACAATCTTCTCGGTAGGACTTCTCGGTTGAACATAGACAAATTCATCATAGTCTTCTGGTTCCTTGGAATTTCCTTCATCATTTCTTTTTGCAAATTCATCAATTTTCACATTTGCACTTTCTACTATTTTGTTAGATGATTTGATCAGACATTTAAATGCTTTGCTTCTAGAAGAGTAACCTAGAAACGTTCCTTCTTCACTTTTCTGATCAAATTTGCCATTTCTATCATCTTTATGAACATAGCATCTACTTCCAAAGATTTTAAAATAACTTACATTAGGTTTCTTATCATACCAAATTTCATATGGTGTCTTTAAAGTACCTTTCTTCAATTGAACTCGGTTCAAGGTGTAAATTGTTGTGCTTATTGCTTCTCTCCAAAATGTTTGTGGCACCTTCTTTTCAATCATCAGTGTTCTAGCACAATCCACAATAGATTTGTTTCTTCTCTCAGCTATTCCATTCTGCTATGGAGTTCTTGGTGCAGAGACTTGTCTTTTAATACCATGATCATTGCAAAATAAGTTGAACTCATCAGATGTGAACTCTCCTCCTCTATCTGATCTAAGACATTTCAATTGTCTTCCTGTTTCATTTTCAACTCTTGCCTTGTACCATTTAAACATTTGAAAAGCTTCTGATTTTTCTTTTAAAAACATTACTGACATCATCCTTGAATAGTCATCCACAAATACTATGAAATATTTATCACCATAATAACTTTAAACTTTCATAGGACCACAAAGATCAGTGTGTACTAGATCCAAAATTCCTTTAGAAGTGTAAGACTTACTTGTAAAGCTTGATCTTGTCATCTTACCCATCTGGCATCCTCGGCACATAGCATTCTTAGTTTTTTCAAGACTCGGTAGACCTCTTACTCTGTGCTTCTTGCTTATTTTGTTCAGATTATCGAGATTGACATGACAAAACCTTTTATACCATAACCAGGTATCATCTAACTTTGCATGCAAACACTTATTTCGAGTTGAGTCAAGGTGAAATGTGTTACCTTTTGTTTGTGTCCCGGTAGTAGCTAACTTTCCATTTTTGTCATGAACTTTGACAATTCCCTTCCGAAATTCTATTCGGTAACCTGTGTTGTTTAGCTATGCTACACTCAACAAATTGTATTTCAAACCTTCAACCCAATAAACATCATTGCATCTTGCATTATCAAGAAGTGTTATAGATCCTTTACCTCTTACCGGACATGGTGCATCATTACCAAATCTAACATAACCTCCATCATAATCTTCTAATATAACAAACTTGTGTTTATCTCCTGTCATGTGATGTGAGCATCCACTATCTATAATCCAAGAATCATTAGTGTTTATGTGAGATATTAAGGCTTTTTCTTCATACCTTTCTTCATCTGATCCATCCTTGATAGCCACATAAACTACTTCCTCTGTATCAGTCTCATCTGATTTATCATCATTGGATTCCTCATCAGTTATTAGGCATGTCTTTCTATCTCTTCTTCCGAAGTCTCGGTGTCCTCTGTAATGATTATCTTTCTGTCTATCATCTTGGTAATCTCTCTTTTCAGTAGAATCTTTGTCAGGATAGTTAGAAGCCATATGTCCTATTTTATCACAATTGAAACATTTCAAAGGTAGTTTTCCTTTATACTTACCTTTGCCTCTCGGTAACCTTTTAGCTAATAGTGCTTCAAACTCTTCTTGCTTTCTGATTTCCTCATATAATTTGTGTACTACCTCCATGTTCTTATGAAATCTTTCACTTGCTCCACTATGATCTCCTTCAGAGTACTTATACTTTCTTTCATTGAAATCATTAGATTCATCAAGATGAAAAGAACTAAATGCAGATTCAACTTTATTTACCGAAGATCCACTGTTATCAAAATTACTTAACTCAAATCCATGTAGCTTACCAATAGTAGCATCTAAAGAAACTAGCATATTAGGTACAAACCTCAATTCATTGATTGCAGAGACTCGGATTGCATAAGCTGGTAGAAGGGTTCTTAACAACTTACTTGTTTCATCCTTTTCTTCAATAGTTCCACCTGCTCCTTTGATTTGATTGACAATCTCCTTTAGTCTTGTACTGTACCGAGTTATGTTCTCACCTTCATTCATCCACATAGATTCAAGTTGTCCTCTTAGATTATCTACTTTTGCTCTTTGAACATGTTCATCTCCTTGATATATTGATATGAGCTTATCCCACATTGCCTTTGCATCATTGCAGCCTTCTAGATCATTAAACTCTGAATCGGTCAGTGCAGATGTTATTTCAATCATTGCTTGAATATGTTCTTGCTTTGCCTTTATCTCTTCCATAGTCAATGGATAGGTGCTTGGTGTGACAAAATCATTCTCCAGATAGTATACCGCATATTCTCCAACTCCTGGTAGATGTAGCTTCATCCTTTTTTGCCATGTAGAGAAACTTGACTTGTTCAACTTCGGTGCATCCCTCTTATACATCTTTGGATCTTTAACTCAATTGCCTTTAAACTTTCCTTCCAGAGTCCAAAGCTCTGATACCAATTGATAGTTCTGATACTTAATATAAGTACAAATCCAATAGCCAACAAGATGAGAGGGGGGGGTGTGAATCATACAAACTTAATCTTCCATAAAAACATTAGATTCAACCTTAGTAACATATATTTGAGTAATATAACCAAAACTGTTAAACATGCAAACTCAAAATCATATGAACATCATAAACCTCATAACACCATATTTAACGTGGAAACCCAAATAGGGAAAAACCATTGTGGGATTTCAGACCCACTAAGAAATATACTCTTCTAGAGTATGCTTGGTTAAAAGCAAATCCTGTTAAAGATTACAAACACATTGCTAGATGTGACCCAGTTAAGGGATTTCCCTCAGATCTATTAGGATCTTCGCCTCGTTAGAAGTGACCTTGTTAAAGGATTTCAAACACTCAATTAGAATGTCACCTTGCTAGAGGGTTTTACAAATAAGACTGTTAAGTTCACTCGGTTAAGAGATTTTCTGTCACTTTCACAAAATAACAGTAATAAAATCTGTCTGCAACTTCACATCTAAAATGTTAAAGCAGATTCTTATTTGTTCAATACAATCTAGACATAGAACTAATCTTGTCTATCTATTGGGCTTCTATACTCTGTTATTCAAATAGGTCTTCAAGCTTCTATGCTCGGTAATCACTATGTAGCATCCCTGTGCATACACTTGCCTGCATACATTGTTTATCAACACTTTCCTATTTATAAACAATTAGGTAACCGCTTAATCTCCTTGATCACATTTCCCATGATCAATCATAGCCATCAGATCTTCAATCTTGTCCAGGTTCAATGCATCTTTCGATCTGAAAATGTTTTACCCCGGCTTGGAACTTATATATTAGTTTCGGAACTTGTGCCAGGGTATTGCGGTTCAATCTGAGCTGTAGATCTTCATGCCGACTTTTTATTGCCTTAGATTCATTAACAAACTTCATTCACAGCTCACCAATCATTGATCAGTTCCATCTCATCAGCTTCCTTCATTAAATAACGCATGTAAACATTTAATGCATTCTGTTATAGCTCGGTTACAACTCGGTAACAATGGGGTGAATACTAGACTTCACTCGGTAGACATTCGGCCTTCATTAACGGATAGCGATAACCTTAGGGTTTACCGACTAGGTTCCTTAAGGTTTACCGACTAGGTTTTTTGCTTGATAACATAGTATAGTATTAACCTTTATATTTACAACATATGTATGATGTTAAAACAATCTAAACATCATGATCTCATCATTGTCTGACTCAGTACTAGTTGGCCATTGAATACCTTATTCATCCCCTTATTCATCATATTCTTTCCTGTGGCTTTTACCGACATCTTTATAATCTTCATATCATACTTCTCAAGATATGGCAACATCATACTGAATTAGAAAATCAATTTCTTGACATCAATGACAAAATAATAATATCAAGACAGTAAACATCTTTAATCAGTTATAGCCATAATCATCAACAACCTTCTCAATATCCTTATGAAATGCCAACAATCTTTCATTGTCTATTATAATGCAATATTGCGAACAAATAAGATGATTTATAATCAACTAGGATGTTCTCTCATGCCTCCCTGATACAACTCAATACATGTGGCCATGGTTTTGGGTGTAACTTGTAGAGGAAATGTTCGCAAGAGTATCCAATACAAGGTAAAAATTGAAATATTTTCAAAGGTTATTAAAATTAGTTTTCCCTCTTTAGTTGGTCACAAATATTTTGCAATTCCATGCATGTCAACATTTTTCATCTTCAACCTACATCCCATGCGAGGAGATATGTATTTAAGTTCATTCCTTGTTCAAAGGGTTGGTCATTTGTTGTTCTCGATCACCACAATGCAAGGTGGTCTAGGATTCAAATGACACCAATTTAATTTATCTTGGAAGTATCATACCTATGATAGAATTTCTCCATGATATTTTGTATTAATCTAAAGGAATCTTCCTAATACAACTAGGGTTTCTTGTTTGTCACATTTGTTGGAAGGACTATAATGTAGAATTTGATAAATGTGATAGTATCCTAAAACATTATAAACATCATAATGGTATTTTTTGTGTTACACATGGGTTTATATAGTTTTTTAATAGATTTTTTAGCATCTAATGTTATTAAAATTACATATTTGATGTATGTAAATACACAAATTATTAATCTTTATGATTTTAATTTTTTTACATGAACTATAAATCAATTGTCTAGTGGATAAGAATTGATCCTGAGAGCTATTGATTCAATTGTGTGCTCTTAAAAGAATAAAGCATTTGTCAATTACTAGGAATTATTTGTAGGATTTGTGCATTGTATGGTTTAGTAGTTTAAATAGGTAAGCATCATTGTGAGCTTCATCATGAAAATCATTTTTGAATCATATCCTTGGACCCACATCTTTCATTTTTGTATTGATGAGTACACCATCCATAATAGAGTTTACTTATCTAATTGGCGTGCCCTTAACCTAGTGACAACCTTTTGGGGATGAACTTACCTAAGATACAAATGCAAACTTCTTACATTATCATATATTTGAACATCACAACCTTACTTAAGGCACCTCTAAGAACATCCTCTTAGCCCAACTAAGCCCAAAGAGCATAAGATATCATTCACTCTCAATTTTTCATCCTTTAAACCCATATAATTTGTTTATGAACTTGTTGAACACACTCGGATACTGAGAGGGGGGAGGGTGAATCAATACAAACTAAAATTTAATTATTTATTAACCATTCAACCATTAAATTAGATCTATAGAAAGATATAATAGAAATAGAACATCCACCACACAATAACACCAAGATTTTTACATGGAAAACCCTAGGAGTGAAAAAATATGGTGAGGATCAACTCACACTATACAAAATAATGTATTACAAGGTTTGTTGTACGCTTACTGCCACAAAATCTCATTGCTCCATGAAGAACTTGCAAGCTAAGGCTCACTGCCTTAGGGAAAGGTACAATGGACTTTCAAAATAAGGATCACTTGTCGAGGGAAAGAAGTAATGAGATTACAATAATAAACACAATATGATTTGTTGTGGAAGAATCATATGACATATGCTAATAGTGTGGTCCTCTTTGTAGCCCAATTGCACTATCACACATATTTTACTCACTTCATAATCATCTAATATATCATTAAATTATTTCACACATCTCAACACTTCATATAGTTATTTTTCTTTAAAAATGATTTATCCTTCCATATATATCCTCCACAACATCCCAAAACATCAATTAGGTTGGCACAATAGGACTTAATAAATGAAATCTATTCAACACAACATAGGTTAGCCTCAAATGCATTAATCACTAAAAAAATTGGTTGTGGATGAATCCAAGACTTGGATAGACTTAAAATATATCATAGCATATCCTTCAAAGACAATAATATAGGTCAAGATTAACTATAATTGAAGGAAGTTAACCAATCAACTCAAATATCAACACCATTGTCAAAATTATTTAACTGTTTGTCTTCACACCACCAAGGAGAAAATAAAATCACCATGTGCACCATCATGAAACAAATGTAGATCATAAATAACCTTTATAAAAACATATCCTAAAGTAATCAATCATCAAGTGCTAGTGTAGAAGAATCTATCCACTAAACTAGTAAACATATTGTAGATTGAATAAACCATATGACAAAAACATAATGAATATTGAGCACCAAAGCACCAAAAGACCTAAAACTCACATTATTGTTCCAATACACTAACCATAACATATTCCCAAAGTTTCACAATCATACCAATCATTGTGGAAGAATGAAAAGCACTCTAGTGAGCCAAAAAGAACACCTTGCACTGACAAGCTTTGATCCAAAGGACAAACCCTTATATGTTTTTGTGTACAAATGTGAATGTCATGAAAATTTGTAGGAAGACACCTTATGTGCTCCTTAGCTCAACCCCTAAAAATTACATCCAAAGCACTCAATGCGATAGAATGCAAACCAAATTACTATTCCACAGTCATAAGGAATCACACTATTCAATACTTAAAAAAAAATCTTCAACAACCAAGTATGAATATAATCTCAAACATCAACCAACTGACTTATTAAACATGGAGACACCAACCAAAGTGACTACATCTTATAACCAAAACATAAATCATGTGTATCAATACATACCATATATTTGGACGGATACATTACCGTGAATACACCTAATGAGCCTCCAGATTGTCTTTTGTGTCTCTCAATGATTCAAACTAGCACAACTACTCTCAAATATTCCCAACACACATCATTAGATTCACCAATGACCATAACAATATTCCATTAATCTCCTCAATGACTATCTATGTCTTAGTATCTCCCTTAGAGGGTAAGATACTCTTATACTTTACCTTGAGATGAGTGAGAGTTGCATCCCAAGAAACTTTTGTTGAGGTAAAGATTCAATTTTGACATTCAAATTGTATGTACAAGTCCTAATTTATGTCAACATTGATGGATATTGTTGGTCATTGTTACTGCTAGGATATGTTATTGTCATTGATGTCAACATATTCTTGTGAATTGCTCTGGTGATTGTTGATTGGGAAGATCTTATGATCTAGTTTTGCAGTTTTGTTTTGCAGAGTTCAGTATTTCCTTCGGTATGTTCCGGTGTGATCAGATCTTGAGCTGATATTTTGAGATATTGTTTAGGATGGTCTTGTGCATCTTCATTTCAGATGGTTCATGATTTGTTTCTCCGCAGGATATCTTTCTTCATTACAGTTGTTGTTGTTTGAGTATTCTCAAGTTTCAAACGTTGACAGATGAAGATTTGATAAGTGGTGTTGGTGCAGTTATTTCTGATGATTCTAACATGTTTGCTAGTGTTTTCTAGTCATTTCCTATTTATTTTGGTGATCTGCATTGATCGTTGTGCGAGTTTTCGATGGTTTCTATGAACTATGATGATTTGTGTGTTATGCGGTTTTCCTGGTGGTGTAACGTGTTGCAGTTGATCTTGGTGTATTTTCTGGTGGAGTTGAGCATTTGGGAATTTGAATTAGGTCCATGTTATGTCATGTAAATCATTATATTGGTCTTGTGGTCGATCTTTGTATCGTGTGATGTAATTTTGTAATTAAGGGTTGAGGGTTGACCTTGTTATCAAGGTTGATGAATTGTATAAATAGGTGATGGTCCTGTAATTTTAATGTCGATGTTTTGTCTGCATTATCAGAGTATGGTGTATGTGCGAACAAGAGATTTATCTTTCAGTGTTGTGATTGAGGAGTGGTTGGTGTTATAGAGAAGACAACTGTGCTTAACCAGTACTATAATCAGGCATATGGAGATGTTATTCTTTCAATTCATTTCTTCTGGATTGTAGTCTGAATCTTGTTGTAAGTCAGTGAGACTTCCCTGAGGGTTGTAGCCTTCTGGGTCATTATCTTTTGAGCAGTGAGCTCTAGGCAGTGTGCTTGAATGCATGTGTATTCCCCATTGTAATATTTTTGCATACTATTGCAGAGTATCATCCCATTGTGGGTAGGTTCCCAAAGTGGTTTTTCCCTAACCGAGTTTGCCACATCAATCTTGGTGTTGTGTGTTGTGCTCTCAATTTTCTTATATGTCTTATTTTTGTATTTTATTAGATCTATGTTTTGTGATTAAATTTGTCAATCCAATGAAAATTGATTCACCCCCCCCCCCCCCCCCCCTCTTAGTTTTCCTTGTCTCTGTTGCTAACAATTAGTATTAGAGCTAGATCCTTCGGAAGAAGCTTAACCACTTGAGGAGATCCCGGATGGTAGTTCCGGGTGTTATCTTTAAGAAGGACAGTCCAAGATTTGATGGAAATAACTATGTTATATGGAAGAACCGAATGGAAGTGCACTTGAAATGTCTTGGAGAGGATTACTGGAAGATCACAAAGAATGTCTATTCTGCTCCTCCGAATGGACCGGTTACTGTTGATGAGATCAAGGAAGTTGAACATAATATTAGAGCAAAGGATGCATTTCTTAGTGCCTTGATTGATTCTAAAATGACAAATGTAATGTGACTTCAAACCACACATGAGATTTGGGAAAAGCTTGAAATCCTGTATGAAGGTGATAAACAAGTAAAAGTTGCTAAGTTGCAAAGTTTGAAAGGAGAGTATAAGACATTGAAGATGGGAGATGATGAGAATATACACTCATTCATGGCTAAGGTGAATGATTTGGTCCTAGGTATCAGATGTGTCGGTGGAACACTTGAAGAAGATGAAATTGTTGCTAAGGTGTTGTTATCTTTGCCTCCTGCTTATAAGCATAAGGTTGCTGCTATTGATGAGATCCAGAGTGTGACTACAGTAACAAGAAATATGTTGGTTGGAAAGATTGTTTCTTTGAGCTGAGCGAGTTTGGAGAATCACATGGAAAGTCTAAGATGACATTTAGAGCATCAACATCTATATCCAGAAAGTAGAAGTATGATCCTAATGAGTGCAGAATATCTAGATATGAAAGAGAGAGAAGAGAGATGGAAGAGAAAGAAAAAGAGTTGGATTATCTTGAAGCATTGATTGCCCAGAGATTTATTAAAGGATCTAGTAAGTATGACGGAAATTTGCATTTGAAATGTTTCTCTTGTAATAAGATAGGACATTTTGCTTCTAGATGCCCAGAGAGAATGGCTAAGTATGACAAGCATGATAAGTTTGATAAGCATGATAGGAATGATAGATATGAAAAGAATGACAAGTATGACAAGCCTTACAAGCCTAATCGGAAGTATAGGAATCAAAAGAAATACTATTATGCTACTAATGAAGGTGTTACAAATGAAGAATCAGAAGGAGATGAAGTTGTATTTCTTGTCATTAAGGAAGATGGACCTGTACCTATTGATTCCACAAGTTGTACTATTGAGGAGAAAGCTTTAGCTGCTAAAGTTGAAGAGAAAGATGAATGGGTGATTGACAGTGGTTGTTCACATCATATGACCGATGACAAAAACAAATTTATGAGTATGGAAAAATATGATGGTGGAATAGTTAGATTTGGAGATGACAAAGCCTGTGTAATCCATGGGAGAGGTTCTATTTCTTTTGATGGTAAGCATAATACTGATGATGTCTTGTATGTTGAAGGTTTGAAGCATAATTTTTTGAGTGTTGGATAGATGGTTGATAAAGGCTATGATCTACAATTCAAGAATGGAAAATGCAAGATCCTAAATGCCTCCAGCATAGAGATTACATCTGGAACTAAGACTGGAGGTAACATTTTTCATCTAAATGTTGGTGAGAAAATTTATTTGATTGCTCAGATTGATGAGAGTTGGTAGTGGCATAGGAGAAGTGTTATCTAAATTTTGATTCGATGATCAAGATCAATTCTACACAAGCCGTTAGAGATCTGCCTAAGATTGTTAATTTGGTATGTAAGGAATGTCAGTTGGGCAAGCAAACAAGAATTTCTTTCAAGAGTAAATAGTACACATCTGATGGATTGCTAGATCTGGTGCATATTGACCTATGTGGATCTACGAATATTAGAAGTGTGCAGGGTGATAGATATTTTATGCTGCTAATTGATGATTATTCAAGGATGATGTGGGTTATCTTTTTGAGGAAAAATCAAAAGCATTGGACAAGTTCAAAATATTCAAAGCAAAGGTTGAGACTAAGTCTGGTTTGAAGATGAAGTGTATGAGATATGATAAAGGTAGAGAATTCTATTCTGGTGAGTTCAATTCATTCTGTGAGAAGCATGAAATTAGAAGACAATTATATGCTACTAGAACCTCCCAACAGAATGGAGTTGTTGAAAGGAAGAACATAACTATCTTGGTTGTTGCAAGGACTATGCTAATTGAAGGGAATGTTCCAAAGATCTACTGGAAAGAAGCTATTAGCACTATTGTTTACACATTCAACAGAGTTCATATTAAAGGTGATACCGGTAAGACTCCTTATGAGTTATGGTTTGGTCATGTTTCTACTATGAGATATTTCAGAGCATTTGGTAGCAAATGTTATATCAAGAGAGATAAGGATATAGGAAAGTTTGATGCTAGAAGTGATGAAGGAATTTTCTTGGGATATTCTACAAAGAGAAAATCTTGTTGGTGATACAATAAGAGACTGAGAAAGATAGTGGAAAGTGAAAATGTGAAGGTGGATGAGAACCTTGGGAAAGAGATCAGAGCATGTGGATATGACGATGGGCAACATGTTTTTTTAGCCCTTGTTCAAACTAAAGGACCTAAGCAGACTGATCTAGTAGAGACAATTAACTCGGATGTTGCTACTGTCGGTGAAGAGGTGTAGGAACCTAAAAATTAGAACAATCAGAAGACTTTGAGGTATGTAAGATTGAATTAATCTAAAAATCAGATTATTGGTGATAAGAATAAAGGCGTGATGACTAGAAGAAGGTTAGCTGCTGAAGAGGTATGTTTAATTTCCAAAGTTGAACCTAGAGATGTTGTTGAAGCTTGCAAAGATGACAATTGGATAAGAGCTATGGATGAAGAATTAGATCATATTGAAAAGAATAATACATGGGAGCTTGTGCCTAGACCTAAGGATAAGAATGTTATTGGTACTAAATGGGTATTCATGAACAAATTGAATGAAGTCGATGAGTAGTTAGAAATAAAGCTAGATGAGTTTGTAAAGGATATTCTCAGAAAGAAGGAATTTATTATGAGGAGAATTTTGCGCTGGTGGCAGGACTTGAAGCTGTTAGATTGTTACTTGCTTATGCTCCTTATAAAGATTTCAAGATATATCAGATGGATGTCAAATCTGCCTTTTTGAATGGTGATCTTGAGGAAGAAGTCTACATTGAGCAACATGATGTATTTTCATTATTAGATGATGGAGGCATGGTATGTAAGCTGAAGAAAACCCTTTATGGATTGAAGCAAGCCCCTAGAACCTGGTATGCTAGATTGGATAAGTCTTTGTTGAAATTGGGATTTAATTAAGGTCCTACTGACAGTAATTTGTACTTTAAGATTGAAAATGATAACATCTTGATTGTTGAAGTCTTTGTTGATGATATTATCTTTGAAGGTGATGATGACTTGAGCATGAAGTTTGTTGGTGATATGTAGAAAGAATTTGATATGTCTATGACTAGTGAGATGAAATTTTTCTTAGGGATTGGAAAAGGGATATCTATATCTCAAACTAAATATGTGAAAGAATTGTTGAAGAAGTTTGGAGTAGATGACTCCAAACCGGTTGGGACTTCTATGGTGATTGGTTGTAAATTGTCTAAGAATGATGAATCTCTAAAAGCTAATCAGAGTTTGTACAGATCTATGGTTTGTGGACTGCTATATCTTACTTAGACTAGACCAAAATCTTATGCATGTTGTGTGCATAGCTGCTAGATATCAAGCTGATCCAAAAAAGAGTCATGTCATTATTGTAAAGAGGATATTCAAATACCTGAAGGGAATTGTGGATTATGGTTTGTGGTATCCAAGGAATGATGATTTCATGCTACGTGCTTACACTGATGTTGATTGGGCTGGTGATGTAGATGATCGAAAGAGCACTCCCGATGGAACATTCTTTTTGGGAAGGAATTTGGTTTCATGGGCTAGTAAGAAACAAGATTAAGTGCCATTATCTATTGTTGAAGCTGTGTACATTGATGCTACTAGTAATTGCACTCAAGTAGTTTGGATGAAGCAAATATTGAAAGATATTAAAGTTATCTATGATGAGCCTACTATCATATACTATGATAATTCCAATGCTATTAACATGTCAAAGAATCCAATCCAACATTCAAGGACTAAGCATGTGTCAATCAAATATCATTACTTGAGAGAGCAAGTCAGTGAAGAGAAGGTGAAGCTGGAGTATGTATCTACAAAGGAACAAATATCTTATATTTTCACTAAGCCTTTGCCTGCATATACATTTGTCTATTTGAGAGACAAGTTAGGGGTATCCACCCCTCCTGCTGAGAACTAGATGCATTGAGTTGCATCAATCCGATGGACTTCAGAGCCTTATCCTTTTATTCGGATTGGTGAGATAGTGCTTCTGCTTAGGTGAAGTAGTTTGTTGACTTGGTTGTGTGTCTCAGGGGGGAGAGAATCATAATTTGGTTATCTATTCTGAGATCTTTGGCATTGCTATCAAAGGGGGAGAGAGATCATGTGAAAAACTATTTTAAATGTCTTAATTTTAGGGGGAGTTTGATATCTTCTTTCTTTGCATTGACTATTTTTCACAGTCATATGTTGTCGAGTATAAGCATGGAGTTGTGTCACGCTTTGAGCCAACTAAGGGTAGTACGATCGAACTGAGTCCGGTCAGACTACCCCTGGGCCGTGTGGTGCCACGTGGCGCCGACAGTATGGTCGGACTCCCTTAGTTCAAAATAGTCCATTCAAAAAAAATTCAAACTTTTTTTCACAGTTTGAAATATGTCTAGTCCGATTAGACTTAGTTCGGTCAGACTAGCCTATGTATCATGTGATGTGGCACAAAAAAGGTGAAAAACTCTAAATTTCTAAAACTTTTCACTTTTGCTCAATTTTTGTTCATTCACCTTTTTTGCTCAATTTTTCTTCAAGTAGAATATTTTTTTACAAAAATTAAAAAACCCTTTTGTAGAGCTCGAAATCACGAATCTAGACATATAATTTTTTTAGTATTTTTTTTAATTAATTTTAATATTTTTTATTAATTAAACATTACGACTAGCTTTTTAAAGTTAAAAAAGAGGCTGATTAGAAATTGAAAAAAATATTAAATGATATTAAAAAAATGATTTTTCACTAGATGAGAGAATATTCTCGAAAAGGGTATTTTTTTTTTTTGGTTAATGATAAATTTAGTAGTCAAAAGGTGATGCAGAATGAAAACTGTCAAATTTAGCTATGTTGGACTTGAAAATATTATAACGAGAAAAATATACATCAAAATTTAATATTTTTTTTAACACTACATATATATGTTCTCTATTTGGAAAAAAAAAATCAGAAACAAATAAGTCCGTTTCATTTTTTTTGTGACGCCGACTAGAACCCCTGATTTTCAACAATGAAAAATCTGTATTTGAATTAAATAAAAAAATATCAATTTTTTTCTTAATTTTTTTAAAAAATAACAAACATAAATTTAATTCATATTTCTACATTTGATCAGTTTACATCATTACAAAATTCAATTTAGAAATGATACTTTTATGCGGTCGAAGTTAAACAGTTTTAGTTGTGTTGGTCGGTTCTTTTATAAAAGTGTGACACAACATTATGCTTTTACCCTGCCATCAATGCCAAAGGGGGAGATTGTTGGATATTGTTGGTCATTGCTGCTACTAGGATATGTTGCTATCATTGATGTCAACATATTCCTATGGATTACTCCAGTGATTGTTGATTGGGAAGATCTTATGATCCGGTTTTGCAGTTTTGTTTTGTTGATCACTGTTTTGCAGAGTTTAGTATTTCCTCTGGTATATTTCGGTGTGATCAGATCTTGACTTGACATTTTGGGATATTGTTTAGGATGGTCTTGTGTATCTTCAATTTAGATGGTTCATGATTTGGTTCTCCACAAGTTATCTTTCTTTGTGACAGTTGTTGTTTGAGTATTCCTAAGTTTCAGACGTTGACAGATGAAGATTTCATAAGTGGTGTTGGTGCAGCTATTTTTGATGATTCTAACGTGATTTTTGGTGTTTCCTAGTCATTTCATATTTTTTTATGGTTATCCGCATTGATTGTTGCACGTGTTTTTTATCGTTTCTATGAACCGGTGATGATTTGTGTGTTATGCGGTTTTCCTAGCGGTGTAACGTGTTGCGGTTGATCTTGGCGTGATTTTTGGTGGAGTTGAGCATTTACAAATTTGAATTAGGTCCATGTTATGTTGTGTAAATCATTATATTGGTCTGGTGGCCAATCTTTGTATTGTGTGATGCAATTTTGTAATTGAGGGTTGAGGGTTGAGGGTTGAGTCGACCTTGTTATAAAGGTTGATGAATTGTACAAATAGGTGATGTTGTCATGTAATTTTGATGTCGATGTTGTGTCTGCATTATGAGAATATGGTGTATGTGTGGAAAAGAGATTTATCTTTTGGTGTTGTGATTTAGAAGAGTTTGGTGTTGCAGAGCAGACAACTGTGCTTAATCAAAACTGTAATTAGGCATATGGAGATGCTATTCTTTCAATTCATTTTTTCCAAATTGTAGTCTAAATCTTGTTGTAAGTCAGTGTGATTTACTTGAGGGTTATAGCCTTTCGGGTCATTATCTTTTGATCAGTGAACTCTAGGCAGTGCATGTGCATTCCCCATTGTAATATTTTCACATACTCTTGTAGAGTATCATCTTACTGTGGGTAGGTTCCCATCGTGGTTTTTTCGTTAACCGGTTTTTCCACGTCAAAATCTTGGTGTTGTGTGTTGTGCTCTTAATTTGCTTATCTATCTTATTGCTGCACTTTATCGTATCTATATTTTGTGATTAAATTTGTCAATCCGGTGAAAACTGAATGACCCCCCCCCCCCCCTCTCAGTTTTCCTTCTCTTTGTTGCTAACAAACATTATGCAATTTTAATTTTTTTAAATTTTTTTTCTGGACTGTCCTTCAAAATAAAATTTCGACTATTGATAATCTCAAAACTAGAGGATTCTGTATGCCTAGTGTTTGTCTTCTTTGTATGCAGAATGAGGAAACCATTAACCACTCGTTCTTCCATTGTTCCTTCTCTGCTGACATCTAGGCTAGATGTTTGGATTACTTCAATATCAGTTGGGTCTTTCCGGAATTTGTCCAAGATGTTTTTAATTCATGGCATCACCACTCAAGAAATAAGTCTATAATTCTTCTATGGAGATTGGCTTTACCTCATATTTGCTGGGGAATATGAAAAAAGAGAAATGAAAGAGTGTTCAGAGATAAGGGATTTAAAGCTCAAATAATTTTGAGAAAATCAAATGAAATATGGTGGAGAATATCAACATCATGGGTGGAATAGCCAACCCCAAAGATCAGGATGATCATATTATTTTCAAGAATTGGAGATTAAAGGGAAGTGACATCTTTCAGGCTGATCCTAGAGAAGATGTGAAATGGGAAAGCCCTCCTCATGGCTGGATGAAAATCAACTTCAATGGCGCTTCAAAGGGTAACCCTGGCAATGCGGGGTGTGGTGTGGTTTTAAGGGATGAATGGGGAAAATGAAAAACCATTAAATGTACTCCTATTGGCAGTCACACTAATCATGTTGTTGAGGCCATTGCTGCTTATCATGGGATGGTTCTAGCAAAGGAAGCCAATTGTACCAGAGTATGGTGTGAAGGTGACTCTTTGAATATTATAAATTGTTTGAATAAGGTGTTCCCACCCTCTTGGTCTATAAACAATGTAATTAAAGCTGTGAAGGAAATAAGTGAAACCTTTGATATGTGTGTTTTCATACATGTTTACAGGGAAGCTAACTCGTGTGCTAACTGGGAAGCCAACTTGGCATGTCGATCTGAGAAAATCATTACCATTTATGGTGAGAGTAATCTTGTGTGTGAGGTGAAATACTTGTTCGAACTAGACCGTATCCAAATGAAGCAACGTGGCATCATTAATTATAATTCCTAATGCCTTTCCCCCATTTTTTGATGAAGGTTTACAACGGTGGTGTTGAGTATTTATTTAATAGTCATATCATATTAACAGGGCACGGATTCTAGGTTGTTTTTCAGAGAAATAATAGAAACCAGAGAGGAAATATCAGAGCCGAGATTAGGAATTCCAGTGATTTTGAGGGAGGGAGGGAACAAAAAGAGGTTTGAACCAACTTCATGTTTGGATTGGAAGAAGAACAAAGAGGTTTGGGAGATTCTACAAGAGGGGGGCTTAAGTGTTTTCATGGAGAGACTCTGCGGTAAAGACCCAATAGTTACCAAGCATTTCATAAAGAATTGGAAGAATGGCAAAGTTCTGGTTGGCACCCAGATGATGATGGTGGATGAAGATATCATTGCAAAAGCTATGGGGATGGTGCAAGATGGTATTGAGTTCTATAGAGATCGAAGTGTTTCTGAGAAGGCAGTGGATAGATTTCTTATCACAAATGGCAAAAAGAAGAAAGTGGTGAAGGTGGATAACTCCTACCAATCCCCCAAGCATATCTGTAGGCCATGGAGGTTCATGTTGTTTTCTACCATAACCTACATTACTTTGGATGGAAGATTCATGAGGGCTTATGGGCACCATTTCATGCTGCTCAACCACTTCTGCCATGGTGAAAAGGTAAGACTGCTCTATTATTTAGCTTGTTCTATGGATCATACCACTAAAGAAATGCAGAAAGACCCTCAGGGTGACCACGATCTCCATCAGGGTCTTATGGTCTTAGTTTACAAATTGTTGAAAGGGAAATCCATTGAGAAACCAATTAGAGGTAAAAATACCAGGGATGATGACACGAAAAGTGAGTATAGTGGTTTCAACTTCGACTTTGAAACTGAAGGTGAGTCAGAGGATCTCAACAAAAAGGGGAGGACTAAGGGGAAAAGAAAGAGGATTGTTGTTGATTCTGACCTCTCAGACTCCAAGGACGAGTCCTTTGAGGAGAAATTCATCAAAAGCAAGAAAGGAAAGGGAATGGGAAAACAAACCTAGAGGAACAAGAATACCACTAGGGGAGCTAACAAGGTAAAAAAGCAGATATTGATAGCTTCTGATGAGGATGCAGAGGGGGAAAAAAATGACAATATGAAGGGTAAGGAGGAGGATGAGATTCCAGATGTGGATCGTGGTGAGGACATGAGTACTCAAGGATTGCAGAATGAGGGCCAAGAGAATAAAAGGGGAAATCCTAGTGTTTGTCATGGGTATAATGATAGTATTAAGGGATTTTGTGAAACTATCAGCAAAATTGTGAAAGATATCAACAACCTGAAGAATGATATTAATGTTATAAAAAATGCTACGATAGGCGAGAAGCCTCTTTCTGAAAATGTTAAAGAATTAGTGGTTGCTATCAACAATGTTGAAGCTATTGAGGCCATGGTCGGTAAAATTCGTGAAACTGAAAATAAGGTTAAGGAAATGGAAGGGAATAGAGAGGCGAACAAGCTGGAAACTACCATGAACAACCTGGTCAATAGAGTCGACAAGATGGAATTAACTGTGAAGAGGATTGCTGAACAAAATTTCCAAATTCTTAAGGCCTATGTGGATAATATGAATATTCTGATTAACAGATTTGATATCATTAAAGACAAGGAGGGTGACAAGGACCAAATGGAGAAAAAAAGGTCATGAGAAGAGAACTAGGGCCAACACCAGGAATCAGGGTGATATCAAGGGACGAGAGCTGGATGAATTGAAGAACTCTGCGGACAACATGAAGCAGATGGCAGTTCATGCAAAAGATATTATGAAAAATATTTAGTTGTCTCCGTCTCTGTCTTTGTCTTTGTGTTGTCCTTTTGCTATCCTTTTGTTGTCTTTGTGCGGCTTTATGTGTTTTGAGTTCCCTTTTTATTTTGGTTGAGAACTATTTTTTGTTTGGGTGATCAGGAACGGTTTTCTTCCTCTTTAATGCTTTATCTTTCTCTTGATATGTAAAAAGGTTTGGGTTCCTTTCAAAAATCGGTTTTTACATAATCAAAACATTATGCAAAATTTTGATTTTCTATTATGTTTTCTCTACATCTCCCAAAATACCTGATAGAGAAGCCAACCTCAAGTCTACTTCTTCCCTCAACATACGACATTTCTTCTTAATTTGTTCCCTCTATTCTTGTAGCAAAGATAGCTGCAAATGAATTTGATCTACTTGAGCCCTCATGGAGTCATCCTTATGCTTAGTCAAATCATAGACTCTAGACAATCAAAAGATCTAAGATTGAATTGAGTCAATTTGACTTCTAATTCTTTTTATTGAGAATGACCACCTCAAAACAAAAATATACAATGTGGTAGCTTCATCAAAACCATTCTTGAACTTATTTATGTTCTCCTGCAAGGTATTGTATGCATTAGAACACCAGTCAAATACTTTTGCGATCCTTTTTTCATTGAAATCTCTTAGATATTTGTGGTTTGCTTTCTTCTCAACATGAGATGAATGATCCTTGAATGAATCCATTAGTAGATTTAATTTTTTTTTAGGACCTAAGGATGAGGCAATGTATACCTCTAGTAAGCCTTCTTGTATAGATTTCACTACATCATAAATTAAACTTGTTTTCTTCACATGTTCATGCAATAATTATTTTCTTTTAGATACATGTGTGATGTCACCCAACTAAAATTTGTGGAGAGGGGAAATATTTGACAAATCTATCTATCCCTCATGTGAATTTGTAATAACTTTGGAGTCACCACAAGCTCAAACTACATATGTAGACCAAGTAGGTCTTTGAAGGAATCAGATGATCCCTCGCCAATGTCTTGACTGTTGAAAGAAGCCTCTTGCTTATTAGCTATCTCTTCAGTCTTATCCTGAACATTCTCAAGATTGTTCTTTTCCTTCCCTTCTTCTCCTCCAATATTTGTGTTCTTCTCTGCACTTGCATTCTTAGCATTTTCTTTAGCATCAACATTCCCTATATTTTCTGAAATGTTTGATCTACATTATACTCTATGTTCCCCAAAGGAGGGTCATTCTCTTCACATCATTCCTCTATATTTTGTGTATCTCTGTTAAACTTCTTTGGAGGATGATTCATCTTACCCTTCTAAATACTATCATCCTTCTTGTCACTTCTATTCTCTCCCAAGGGCACATAAAAATAAACATATCAATGTCTTGACTAGATACATCGGGAATATCCTCTATAGTGTTATTAGGATGAACTTGAAGTCTTCAATCACTAATTCTCCTTCCTTCATCTCATTTAAAAATTTTATAGTAATTTTTTATGTCTCCTTTTGCACTTCATCTTTTCCTTCTTCACTCATGCTCATTAGGGTGTTCGGCCTCTACTTCATTCTCAACTCCTATGACTATCTTTGTGTAATATTTGTTATTTCATCCTCAGTTAATGTAGGAACAACTTATCTGATTATATATTCTTCTCTTATTTTGGCTTCTAACCTTACTGCATCATCTCTTTTCTCCTTCGATGTATTTGTAAGAGTATCTGGAAGTTGATAAAAAATATCAATTAAAGTTGAATTTCTCTTCATCATATACATTATAATTGCTTGCTCTATAATCTCATGACTATACAATGACACATTTAGATGTATTAAATTTATTTGTTCTAATGCACCATGACATTAAATTGAATTTAAAATTGCATCCAAAAAAAATGATCTAGTTTGGGAGATTTCGAAGGAGCCTTCTTTGTTTTCTTTGCTTTTCCCTTCAATTTTCCTTTCCCCTTGTCCTTTCTTTTGGAACTTCCTTCTTCTTCACTATGTCTAGTCTTCTTCTCTCTTCTCTTAAACTCAAAAGATTCCATTATTTTTCCTTCTTCTTCCTTATCTTCTTCATCAATATTAACCACATTGATCTTCTCTCTTTTAGCTTGTTGTTCTATTCTTGGTTTCTTCTTCTCAATTGTCTACGTCTTCTCTGATACAAAATAGTAGATCTCTTCCTGCTTGGTGGTGTTGTTTTACTTCCAAAAGGTGTAGGAGGTATGGTAGTAGCATTAGTAGACCTTTTATTTCTCCTAGGTGCATGGGGTGACTATGGGGCATCAACAACAAATTGGGATGCCTCAATAGTACTTCTAGATTGTACACCTAATTTCTTCTCCAAATCTCCTTTCATCTTCTCAAATTTCTCATCCACCCTTTTATTAATCAAATTATTTGATATTTATTCATAAGTACTAAACCTTTCTCATTGGGGTATTTAGGATTATTGACCAAGATGTCAACATAAGCCACCCACTTAGGTTTGGAGACTTCATATGGAAACTTGGGGATTGATGAAGTCATAGGCTCAACAACCTCCATATAGAAATTATCTTTATCAACCATAGACGTGATCACTTCCTTCTATCTTTATAATATGTGCATAGGTATTTTGTAACTCATATTCGTCTAACTCTAATTTTTTTAAAAAAACCCCCAATAGCTTGCATCACTAGCTTTCCCATTTAGAAAGTTATGCACATGATCCCTAATTTATGAACCTATTGACACATATTTTCTCCAAACAATATTCTTAACCCTAGATAGTTTTTTCATGAAATATAGCAATAAATGGATAATTAAGGTTCCATAACAAAATTGATACTTTGTTTCCTTTGCCTTGCACAAATTATTCATTAGTTGTTCTCTTATAAGTTCACAAAGATCTAAGTCTTTATCCTCTTTCACCATCTAATATACAATATGTATAGCAGTTACAGAGGTAGAACCCTCTCTATTAGTGAAATACATTTTACAGGTAATGTCCATAGAGGCATACCAAACTCCCAAATCAACAATTTCATCTATTGTAAATTCCTTTTATCGAAGTTGGCTCTAGTTAATCTTGTAAACTCATTATTCTTATCTAAATTCAATACTAGTAGCTCTTCATTGAAGCACAAACCTGTCACAAACCTTATAGCTTGTTTGGTATAATCATGTAGGGTTGATCCAAACTGAAGAATTCCTCATGAATCCAACTCAGTATAATCCAAATCATCTCTTCTTCATAAAACAACGGGAGACACTTCCAAGCATGTAATTTCTATTTTTCCACATTGGCATATTATGGTTTTCACATGAATTGGTCATCCAAAAAATGCTTCTCTTCCAACTCAAACGAGTTTGTAAAGGATATTCTCAGAAAGAAGGAATTGATTATAAGGAGACTTTTTCTCTAGTGGCAAGACTTGAAGTTGTTTGACTGTTGCTTGCTTATGCTACTTATAAACATTTCAAGGTATATCAGATGGTTGTCAAATCTGCCTTTTTGAATGGTGATCTTGAGGAAGAAGTCTACATTGAGAAACCTGATGGATTTTCATTATCAGATGATGGTGACATGGTATGTAAGCTGAAGAAAGCCCTTTATCGATTGAAGCAAGCCCCTAGAACCTAGTATGCTAGATTTGATAAGTATTTGTTGAAATTAGGATTTAATTAAGGTCCTATTGGCAGTAATTTGTACTTTAAGATTGAAAATGATATCATCTTGATTGTTGAAGTCTTTGTTGATGATATTATCTTTGAAGGTGATGATGACTTGAGCATGAAGTTTGCCAGTGGTATGCATAAATAATTTGATATGTCTATGATTTGTGAGATGAAATTTTTCTTAGGTTTGCAGATTTCACACACTGGAAAAGGTATATCTATTTCTCAAACTAAATATGTGAAAGAATTGTTGAAGAATTTTGGATTACATGATGCCAAACTAGTTGGGACTTCTATGGTGACTGGTTGTAAATTGTCTAAGAATGATGGATCTCTAAAAGCCAATTAGAGTTTGAACAGATCTATGGTTTGTGGACTGTTATATCTTACTCAGACTAGACTAAACATTATGCATGTTGTATGCATAGCTACTAGATATCAAGCTGACCCAAAAGAGAGTCATGTCACTACTATAAAGAGGATATTCGGATACCTGAAGGGCACTGTGGATTATGGTTTGTGGTATCCGAGGAATGATGATTTCATGCTATATGCTTACACTGATGCTGATTGGGTCGGTGATGTAGATGACCAGAAGATCACTATCGATGGAGCATTATTTTTGGGAAGGAAGTTGGTTTCATGGACTAGTAAGAAACAAGATTTAGTGTCTTTATCTACTGTTGAATCTGAGTACATTGTTGCTACCAGTAATTGCACTCAAGTAGTTTGGATGAAGAAAATGTTGAAAGATATCAGAGTTATCTATGATGAGCCTACTGTCATATACTATGATACTTCTAGTGATATTAACATGTCAAAGAATTCGGTCCAACATTCAAGGACTAAGCATGTGTCAATCAAATATCATTACTTGAGAGAGCAAGTCAGTGAAGAGAAGGTGAAGTTGGAGTATACAAAGGAACAAATAGCTGATATTTTCACTAGGCCTTTGCTTGCAGATACATTTGTCTATTTGAGAGACAAGTTAGGGGTATCCAGTCCTCCTATTGAGAACTAGATGCATTGAGTTGCATCAATCCGGTGGACTTTAGAGCATTATCCTTTTATTCGGATTGGTGAGACAGTGCTTCTCCTCAAGTGAAGTAGTCTGTTGATTGTGTGTCTCAGGGGGGGAGAGAATCATAATTTGGTTATCTGTTCTGAGATCTTTGGCATTACTATCAAAGGGGGAGAGAGATCATGTGAAAAACTATTTTATATGTCTTGATTTTAGGGGGAGTTTATTGGTGATATCTTCTTTCTTTGCATTGACTATTTTTCACATTCATATGTTGTCGAGTATAAGCATGGAGTTGTGTCACACTTTGGACCAACTGAGGGTAGTCCGATCGAACTGAGTCCAATCGGACTACCCCTGGGCTGTGTGGTGCCACGTAGCGCCAGGAGTTTGGCCGGACTCCCTTAGTTCAAAATAGTCCATTCAAAAAAAATTCAAACTTTTTTTATAGTTTGAAATAAGGCTAGTCCGACCGGACTTGGTCCAATCGGACTAACCTATGTATCATGTGATGTGGCACAAAAAAGGTGAAAAACTCTGTATTTCTGAACTTTTCACTTTTGCTCAATTTTTATTCATTCACCTTTTTTGCTCAATTTTTCTTCAAGTAGAATATTTTTTTACAAAAATAAAAAAATACCCTTTTGTAGAGCTCGAAGTCACAAATCTAGACATAATTTTTTTTAGTATTTTTTTATTAATTTCAATATTTTTTATTAATTAAACATTAGGAGTAGATTTTTAAAGTTAAAAAAGAGGTTGATTAGAAATTAAAATAATTATTTTTCACTTGATGAGAGAATCTTCTCAAAAAGTGTATTTTTTTTTTGGTTAATGATAAATTTAGTAGTCAAAAGGTGACGCAGAATGAAAACTGTCAAATTTAGCTATGTCGGACTTCAAAATATTATAACGAGAATAGTATACAACAATTTTTTATTTTTTTAAAAACGCTACATATATATTTTCTCTATTTGGAAAAAAAAAATCAGAAACAAATAAGTCCATTTTTAGTTTTTTTGGTGACGTTGACTAGAACCCTTGATTTTCAGCAATGAAAAATTTGTCTTTGAATTTATAAAACAAAATATCAATTTTTTTCCTAATTATTTTTAAAAATAACAAACATAAATTTCATTCATATTTCTACATTTGATTACTTTACATCATTTCAAAATTCAATTTAGAAATGATACTTTTAGTTGTGTTGGTCGGTTCTTTTATAAAAGTGTGATTCAACATTATGCTTTTACCCTGCCATCAATACCAAAGGGGGAGATTGTTGGATATTGTTGGTCATTGCTACTACTAGGATATGTTGTTATCATTTATGTTAGCATATTCTTGTGAATTACTCCAGTGATTGTTGATTGGGAAGATCTTATGATCCGGTTTTGTAGTTTTATTTTGTTGATCGCTATTTTGCAAAGTTTAGTATTTCCTCTGGTATATTTCAGTGTGATCAGATCTTGGGCTGAGGTTTTGGGATATTGTTTAGGATGGTCTTCTGTATCTACATTTCATATGGTTCATGATTTGGTGCTCTGCAAGTTATCTTTCTTTGTGACAGTTGTTGTTTGAGTATTCCTGAGTTTCAGATGTTGACAGATGAAGATTTCATAAGTGGTGTTGGTGCAGCTATTTCTGATGATTCTAACATGATTTTTGGTGTTTCCTAGTTGTTTCCTATTGTTATCGTGATCTACAATTGATCGTTGTGTGATTTTTTGATGGTTTCTATGAACCGGTGATCATTTGTGTTTTATGTGGTTTTCCTGGTGGTGTAGCATGTTGCGGTTGATCTTGGTGTGATTTCTGGTGGAGTTGAGCATTTGGAAATTTGAATTAGGTCCATGTTATGTGATGTAAATCATTATATTGGTCCGGTGGTTGATTTTTTTATTATGTGATGTAATTTTGTAATTGGGGGTTGAGGGTTGAGTCGACCTTGTTATCAAGGTTGATGAATTGTATAAATAGGTGATGTTGTCATGGAATTTTTATGTCGACGTTGTGTCTGCATTAGTAGAGTATGGTGTATGTGTGGAAAAGATATTTATCTTTTAGTGTTGTGATTGAGGAGAGTTTGGTGTTGCAAAGCAGACAACTGTGCTTAATCAGAACTGTAATCAGGCATATGGAGATGCTATTCTTTCAGTTCATTTGTTCCAAATTTTAGTCTGAATCTTGTTGTAAGTCAGTGAGATTTCCTTGAGGGTTGTAGCCTTTTGGGTCATTATCTTTTGAGAAGTGAACTCTAGGCAGTGTTCTTGAATACATATGCATTCCCCATTGTAATATTTTCACATACTACTGCAGAGTATCATCTTACTGTGGGTAGGTTCCCATCGTTGTTTTTCCCTTAACAGGCTTTTCCACGTCAAAATCTTGGTGTTGTGTGTTGTGCTCTTAATTTGATTATCTATCTTATTGCTGCAGTTTATCAGATCTATGTTTTGTGATTAAATTTGTCAATCCAGTGAAAACTGATTCACTCCCCTCCCTCTTAGTTTTTCTCCTCTTTGCTACTAACAAACATTATGCAAAATTTTCATTTTCTATTATGTTTTCTCTGCATCTCCCAAAATCCAGATAGAGAAGCCAACCTCAAGTCTACTTCTTCCCTAACCATACGACATTTATTCTTAATTTGTTCCCTCTATTCTTGTAGAAAAGATAGCTGTGCCAAATGAATTTGATCTACTTGAGCCCTCATGGAGTCATCCTTATCTTTAGTCAAATCATAGACTCTAGAAAATCAAAAGATCTAAGATTGAATTGAGCCAATTTGACTTCTAATTCTTTTTATTGAGAATGGCCACCTCAAAACAAAAACATATAATGTGGTAGCTTCATCAAAACTAGTCTTGAACTTATTTATGTTCTCCTGCAAGGTATTGTATGCATTATCACACTAGTCAAATGCTTTTGCGATCCTTTTTTCATTGAAATCTCTTAGCTCTTTGTGGTTTGCTTTCTTCTCAACATGAGATGAATGATCCTTGAATGAATCCATTAGTAGATTTAATTTTTGTTTAGGACCTAAGGATGAGGAAATGTATACCTTTGGTAAGCCCTCTTGTATATATTTCACTGCATCATAAATTAAACTTGTTTTCTTCACATGTTCATGCAATAATTATTTTCTTTTAGATACATGTGTGATGTCACCCAACTAAAATTTGTGGAGGGGAAATATTTGACAAATCTATCTATCCCTCATGTGAATTTGTAATAACTTTGGAGTCACCATGAGCTCAAACTACATATGTAGACCAAGTAGGTCTTTGAAGGAATCAGATGATCCCTCGCCATTGTCTTGACTGCCGAAAGAAGCCTCTTGCCTCTTATCTATCTCTTCAGTCTTATCCTGAACATTCTCAAGATTGTTGTTTTCCTTACCTTCTTCTCCTCCAATATTTGTGTTCTTCTCTGCACTTGCATTCTTAGTGTTTTCTTCAACATCAACATTATCTATATTTTCTAAAATGTTTGATCTACATTATTCTCTATGTTCCCCAAAGGAGGGACATTATCTTCAAATCATTTCTCTATATTTTGTGTATCTGTGTTAAAATTCTTTGGGGGATGATTCATCTTATCCTTCTAAATACTATCATCCTTCTTGTCACTTCCATTCTCTCCCAAGGGCGCATAAAAACTAAACATATCAATGTGTTGACTAGATACATCGGGAATATCCTCTATATTGTTATCGGGATGAACTTGAACTCTTCAATCACTAATTCTCCTTCCTTTATCTCATTTAACATTTTTATAGTAATTTTTTTATATCTCCTTTTGCACTTCATCTTTTCCTTCTTCACTCATGCTCATTAGGGTGTTCGACCTCTACTTTGTTCTCAATTCCTATGACTATCTTTGTGTAATATTTGTTATTTCATCCTTAGTTAATGTAGGACCAACTTGTCTGATTATAGATTCTTCTTTTATTTTGGCTTCTAACTTGATTACATCATCCCTTTTCTCCATCATTGCATTTTTAAGAGTCTTTGGAAGTTGATAAAAAATATCAATTAAAGTTGAATTTCTCTTCATCATATACATTATAATTGCTTGCTCTATAATCTCATGACTATACAATGGCACATTCAGATGTATTAAATTTATTTGTTCTAATGCACCATGACATAAATTTCATTTAGAATTGCATTCAAATAAAATGATCTAGTTTGGGAGATTTCGAAGGAGCCTTCTTTGTTTTCTTTGCTTTTCCCTTCAATTTTCCTTTCCCTTTGTCCTTTCTTTTGGAACTTCCTTCTTCTTCATTGTGTCTAGTCTTCTTCTCTCTTCTCTTAAACTCAAAAGCTTACATTCTTTTTCCTTCTTCTTCCTCATCTTCTTCATCAATATTAACTATATTTATCTTCTCTCTTTTAGCTTGTTGTTATATTCTTGGTTTCTTCTTCTCAATTGTCTATGTCTTCTCTGATACAAAAGTAGCAGATCTCTTCCTGCTTGGTGGTGTTTGTTTAGTTCTAAAAGGTGTAGGAGGTGTGGTATTAGCACTAATAGACCTTTTATTTCTCCTAGGTGCATGGGGTGACTATGTGGCATCAACAACAAATTGGGATGCCTCAATAGTACTTCTAGATTGTACACCGAATTCCTTCTCCAAATCTCCTTTCATCTTCTCAAATTTCTCATCCACCCTTTTCTTAATCAAATTATTTTATATTTCTTCATAAGTACTAAACCTTTCTCATTGGGGTATTTAGGCTTATTGACCAAGATGTCAACATAAGCCACCCACTCAGGTTTGGAGACTTCATATGGAAACTTGGGGATTGATAAAGTCATAGGCTCAACAACCTCCATATAGAAATTATCTTTATCAACCATAAATGTGATCACTTCCTTCTATCTTTCTAATACTTGCATAGGTATCTTGTAATCCATATTCGTCTAACTCTGAATATTTTTAAAGAATCCCCAATAGGTTGCATCACTAGCTTTCCCATTTAGAAAGCTATGCACATGATCCCTAATTTATGAACCTATTGACACATCTTTTCTCCAAACAATATTCTTAACCCTAGACAATTTTTTCATGAAATATAGCATTAAATGGATAATTAAGGATCCATACCAAAATTGATACTTTGTTTCCTTTGCCTTGCACAAATTATTCATTAGTTGTTTTCTTATAAGTTCACAAAGATTTAAGTCTTTATCCTCTTTCACCATCTAATATACAATATGTATAGCAGTTGCTGAGGTAGAACCCTCTCTATTAGTCAAATACATTTTACAAGTAATATCCATAGAGGCATACCAAACTCCCAAATCAACAATTTCATCTATTGTCAATTCCTTTTATCGAAGTTGGCTCTAGTTAATCTTGTAAACTCATTATTCTTATCTAAATTCAATACTAGCACCTCTTCAGTGGAGCACAGACTTGTCACAAACCTTATAGCTTGTTTGGTATAATCATGTAGGGTTGATCCAAATTGATGAATTCCTCATGAATCCAACTCAGTATAATCTAGATCATCTCTTCTTCATAAAACAAGGAGAGACATTTCCAAGCATGTAGTTTCTTTTTTTCCACATTGGCATATTATGGTTTTCACATGAATCGGTCATCCAAAAAATTCTTCTCTTTGAACTCCATTTTTGTGTGATCGTAGTTATCCAAGCAAGCATGAATGTATATGTAAACATCCTCAGTGTGAATTACATTAACAGGCATATGAGAAAATGCACCGATAGTGCCATTTGCAATAGATTTGCATGGTCACTTCTTAAAGATTGGTCTTGGTTTGTCCACAATGGATATAACCCTAGGAGTAGCCATTTTCAACTTTTGAACTGTAAGGTTTTCAAAAAAACATTGAAAAATACCTAGAAATGCAATGAGTAGGGTTTCCACATAGACACGCTTGCAAATTTTCTTCACTCCTTATCTCCTCAATCACTCTTGAATGCTTCGAATGAGGTAAAAAATGACCAAGTGCTGCATAAATACTTCTTCTATTTGCCACATTAAATATATTTTAGGATTTAGAAGCTACTAACCCTTATGTCATAACAAGGATCAATCAAACACTCAATAGACTTCTACAAGAAAGACATTTGCTCCAAAAATCTAACCAAATGACTCAAGATGACTAGACCATCACGTCCACATCATCTTTGACCAATATGCGAAAGATAAAAGCATATGTGCTTCATAGGGGGTCTAAATTTTTTGTAAACGTAAACCCCCCTAAACCAATACCTTTTCTATTTGGTTTTTGAAAGAACCATCTACACCATCCTGAGGTACAAATCAATCCCTCACATCATTATCTTTCTTTTCCCCTGACTTCTTGACCCATGTCTTTTCCATCCTCCTATTTTAATGTGTTATTTCAATCTTGTTCTAAGGTACAAAAGATCTCACATTCTTTCCCTTGCATAACCTAGCAATATGTCCTTGTTTATTATTTTATAATATGTAATACCATGCTACAAAACATTTCCACTCCCTCTCACTTTGGATCTACAATCAACAGCCTTATGGTCAAACTTGTTGCATGTGTAACAATAACCATTGAAAGATTGAGCATTCCTATCATTGTTCATATTCATGAAACCATTCCTCGTCATTCTACTTCTACATTCATTAGCTTTATGACCAAATTTGTTTTAATTATAGCACTAACCATTAAATAGTTGATTCCTTGGAGGCCTAAACGAGTTCATGTTTATTCTACTTCTACATATGGTAGCCTTATTTCCAATATTATTGCAAGAAAAGTAATTACCATTAAAAGAATGAGACTGCCTGGTTTGAGCAGTTTGATTTCAGATAACCTTTTGTAATTCTTCCTTTTGTTTTGAACTTGAGTGAAGTTGTTCATATCCTCATGTCTTCTTGGATTCATCTTGAGCCTTTTCTTACCTTTCTGATTGATTTCATTTTTGTTAGAGTCTTTTGTTAGAATAACCGATGAACAACTAAGAGGGGGGGGGGGGGGGTGAATCAGTTGTTAAGAGATTATATCAATTAATCCACTTAACAAACTTTAACCAGATTAAGTACCAGTAAAGTAGAAAAAGATGCCGGTAGGAACAAATATTAGTAAGCAATACAGCTTAACAATTAAATAGGTAATGAATTCAAAGTAACCAAACCACATAACACCATGATTTGTATGTGGAAAAACCAGAAAGGGAAAAAACATGGTGGGAAGCCTACCCACAGTCAGATGATACTTATGCAAAAAGTATGTGATACAATGAGGGGCCTACACATGCAGGAAGGCACACTGTCTAGAGTGCGTTGCTCATTACAAAAGAGTCTCATTGACTACAGAGAGGTTATAACCACCTCAAGATAAATGGACAACAATCCAGAGTAATGAACTACCAGAGATAGCATCTACCATGCCCGATTACAGTCCGGTTAAGCTCAATACCAGAGGCCTTTAACCTCTTCCTTAATCCCAATTCGATCACCTATGATCGACTAAATCTCCTTCACATATGATATTGCATTTCAAGACCACGACACTTATTCCCCATGATCTACAATGAGAACTTACATCATTTTATACCAACCCTAAGGCCTAAACCAATTAGGTTGGCCACCTAAAAGATATTACAATAAGATCATTACATAAATCCATATTACAATGATATGCCATGTCATCTTAAGACCAAAACAATAATAACCAATCTATAGAACATCCTGGTAACATGTAGAGTACATGTTAATATGATACCTATCCATAACCTAGATAGGCACCAAACCTATTCTGCGTCCACCATGCCAAAGAAATGTCTCCACCTGGTTGAAGCACGATCAGAAAACATCTTCAACATCCTCAAAGCCGCAAAAACACCACTTATGCATCCTGTCAAGATTCCTCAGTGAAAGCTCTACCGTTAAAACCTTAAACCAATACCGGTATGGGTTTACAAGAGTGTATGATAGCATCCAATTTCCAATTCAATACCAATTGACCAAAACATGCGCCAGGAACATGTAACAGATAAAATCAAACATACTCTATTGATCCAAACATATTGGAAGTGTCCAACAAATAGTCTCTTCTGTCGGTAACACTAGATCTTCTACTGGTAACCAAAACCTATTTGTCGGTAGCCAACCATAACAACTAGCATTGACATCAATGAAAAAACATCAATGCAACACATAATCAATTCATCCATAATGCCAACACCTTCTCCCTTTTGAAAACCAAGGGCATCCTTGTTCTTTTGTGGTTTCTGATAAATAAACAATCTCATCAAGCATATTACTACCACCTTTAATTTTAAAACTGTTTTCTATCTGGACTTTTGTATCCTCCAATTCCTTTCTCAAAGCAACAATCTCTTCTTCAAGTTTGGTATATTCAACAGTTTTATCATGAAGTTTGGTTTCCAAACAATCAACAACTTTCTTTCCTTCTTCAACTTAAATCTTCATATTTATTATATCATATGCCTTCTTGAGTTTATCATCATAATCTATGCTTCATTCTCATTTTCCAATTTGAAAATTTCATCTTCTTCCTCTTTGAGTTTGAGTTTGCAATTCTTGATATTTGCAATCTAAGCCTTTATCTTGATAATTATCCTTTCAACCTTATTGAATTTGGTCTTGTATTCTTCACTTTCAACTCTTGCAACATCCGGATCATCAAGAGCATGTTGGAGTTCCCCTTCTAGATCTACCTCACAATTAGTAGGATAAATATTCCATTTTTTACATTCTATTGCTTCTAAATCCACTTCAATACAAATCTCACTATTTAGTATCACTCCAAATCCTTCTATGTTCAAATGTAGGATCTACCTCAGTTGTTAGAGTGTTGCCTTTTGAGCCTTACTTTGATACCAATTGTTGAACACACTTGGATGTTGAGAGGGGGGGAGGGGAGGTGAATCAACATAAACTAAAACTTAACTATTCATTAATCATTCAACCATTAAATCATATTTTCAAAAAGATAGAACGTAAATAGAACATGCACCGCACAAGAACGCCAAGATTTTTCTGTAGAAAAACCAAGGAGGGAAAAATCATGGTGAGGATCAACTCACACTATATGAAAACGTGTATTACATGGTTTGTTTTAGGCTTACTACCAAGGAAGCTCACTGCTCCTTGAAGGACTTAAAAGATAAGGCTCATTACCTTATGGAAAGGTATAATGGACTTGCTAACTAAAAGATCACTTCTCTAAGACAAGATACAATGAGAATTATAATATGAATTGTTGTGGAAGAAGCATTTGACATATGTTGATAGTGCAACCTCCTTGTAGCCCAATTGCATTGTTACATAGATTTTACATACTTTATAATAATAAAATATGTCAATGAATTATTTTGTAAATCTCAACACTTCATATAAAAAAAATTCTTCAAAAAATACTTGATAGGTCCATATATATCCTTTTCAACATCCCAAAACATCAATGAGGTCAGCACAATAGGAGGTAACAAATGAAACATGTGACACAACATAGGTTAGCCTCAAATGCATTCATCATCAACAAAAATATGTTTTATATCAGCCCCAAGACTTGGTTAGACTCCAAATGTGTCAAAACACATCCTTCAAAGCCAATAAGATAGGTCAAGATTAACTGCAATTGAAGGAACATAACCAATTGGCTAAAATATCAACACCATTGTCAAAATTGTTTATTTGTTTACCTTCACACCGCTCCAGAGATATTAAAATCACCATACAGAGCATCATGAAAGATATACAAAACATAAAAAACCTTTCTACAAACATCTCCTTGTAAAGTGGAAAATCGAGCCCTAGTGACTCCCCACCTAGGAGAGAGAAAGGAAGTCACTAGGATGGTTTTCACTTGGAGGAGATTTACATTCAAAAGAGGGGCTTGAATCCATGAGATCCAAATCCAAAGATGTGAATTCCAAGTGGATTACAAGAGTTGAAGTGTAATTTGCCCTCTTTTGCAAATGGGAAAGTTAACTTGTTGACTCTGCAGGAAAGATAGATAAAATGGGTGAAATGAGGAGCTACTGGTTTAGGATCACACTGTAACTTCGGATTTGAGATATTTAGATTGATATGGATTTGCCCTGTAAATTTGGAGAAAGTCATCAGGACTGTGTTGAAAGTGCACACGGTCCTCCGAAAAATCCGCGAAATGAAAAGGGTTTTTCTGCCTCTGTAAATGGAATCCAAATCTGAAAATACAGCTATGCACTTGCAACCTACACACAAAAAAAGAAGGGAAGAAGGGTTATGGATAGGGGTTTGCCTCAGTCAAACCCTAGTTGAGGAATCAGCCTCTTAAGAAAGTAATTGCAAATGCTTGAATGTAAACAATGGAAATGTATACCTTGTAGATCTGCAATTTGTTGATGATGATCTCTTTGCTTCTTGAATGGAATCACAAGTTTTGCATGAAATGGCATGTAACATGACAAAACCCTAACACATACATGCTTGCAAATGAATGTTGTAATGTTTCTCCAATGGATCAATGAAGGGGACTTGATGGATGCTTGAAGTCTTTAATGCTTGATGAAGACCTTTTGCTTGAATTTTTCTTATTATCCTTATCTTTCTCATGTATCACGTCTATCGAATGAGGAAATTGAATCTCCTTTTATACATGGCTAGAGGATTAATTTTCATCCATTGAAGGCTGACAAAGAGGAGTGCAATCCTCGAAGAACAAATTGTGCAAAAGGGGCTAGACAAATCTAACTTAGGTCCACCCTAAGAGGTGGAAATAGGGGTACCACACCCCTATCCTAGGGGTATAGGGGCGCCATTCCCCTGTCCTGTCCTATCTTGGGGCCCAAACAGGGTCCTGAGACTACCTTAGGGCTCAAACAGGAAAGGTTCTTGGGGTGAAAGTGCAAGAAGAGGTCTTGATAAAGGAAAGAGATGTCGTCACCAAGGTGAGGGCCTAAAATATGGTTAAAATTGCTAGGGCTTCAATTTTATGACACTAAACTCTTGAAGTAATCACTCATTAAGTGTCAGGGCAGAAGAATCAATCCATTGAACTATTAAATGTAGTGTAGACTGGACAAACTGTGTAACATCAACATAATGAATATTGGGCACTGAAGCACCAACACACTTGAAACTCATATTATTGATCCAATACATCATCCTTAACATATTCCAAAACCACATAGCCATACCAATCAGCAAAAAACAATGCAAAGCATTCTAGTCAACCAATAGAAACACCTTACACTGACAAGTTGTGATCCAAATGATAGACCCTTATAAATTTTTGTGTACAATTGTGAATGTCATTAAAACTAGTAGGAAGACACCTTACATACCCTTAGCTTAACCCCCAAACCACACTTCCAAGGAACACAATGTAGTAGGATGCAAACCAAATTACCAGTCCATAGTTATAAGGAATCACACTATTCAATACTTAGAAAAATTTATTCAATGACCAAGTATGAATTTGATCCCAAACATCAACCAAATGACTTCTTGAAAATGTAGGCACCAACCAAAGTGATTTCATATTATAACCAAAACATAAATCATGTGTATCAATACATACCATGTATCTGGACTGATATACTACCATTAATACACTTGATGAGCCTTGGAATTGTTGTCTATGTCTCTGAAAATTTTGAATTGGCACAACCATTCTCAAATATGCGTAACACACATCATCAAATTCACCAATGCCCACAACTCATATTCCATTAAACTCCCCAATGAAACATATTTTAGTGGAGAAGTTTTAAGACATAACAATTGGGATTGTTGCTAAGGAAGAGCTATATATATTTATATTTTGAATTTTTTTGTAAGTTTAGATTAGGTGCAACTTGGAAGACAAAGCACCTTGATTATATATTACTTACAAAAATATGCTAGTAGGAAAGTGTGTCTCTCCCATTTGAAGAGTGGTGGCTATATTATGAATTAACACAAATCATTATGCAACTAAAAGTCTTAAAGTTTTTGAGAGAGGAAAATGGTATGAAGATCAATGAGGATATGGAGATGTTTTAGCTAATACAAAAAAATAAAGGGTCCAATGGAAACAAAAAAATCTAGGTATGCCACTTGTTCATAATTCTCAAGATATAGAGTTTGTCGATACTTCAAGTAGAGATGATGTATTTTTAGATCTGATGAATTAATATCATAATACATTATATGAATTAGTATATAAAAGGGTTATAAATGGTTAGACCTGCGTAACTATGCCTCTCTCTAAATAAATAAAATGAAGGATGAATAAATAACAATTTATCCCATAAGATAAATGTTGAGGATTTAAACACAAATCTTCCCTAGCCACCATGAGAAAGAAATAAAATTGGAGGTTTCCACCATAACTTCCCTACTACTTCCACTTATAGAGAAAAATATGATGAATAAATTTACCTTTCCTTGATGCTAACATTGAAGCATCTACACAATCAAAACATGAAAGAATAGTGAGGGAAGTATATGTGATAATTGACTTGATTGATTAGATTAGAAGTAAGTAGAGAGAAAGTCAAGTTTAAACATAATTTCAAGAAGAATGACTTGAAAACTATAGATTTTTCGAATAGGATCAACATAAAAATAACATTTGGTGACCCATTCCTCATGATGTCCTCAATACTCAAAATCAATTTACAAACTAATAAGATAACAATTTGATGAGAGGCCCTAATTCAAAAGGAATTCTCAAAGGTTTCCTCCAATCAGATATTCTCTTGGGACTAATAGGTATAGATAATTATACTTATTTGGTACATCCAAGTGGTTGCCAAGTCTAATACCAAATGAGATAAGGGAAAATATACCAAGATTTTAGGGTAATTACATTATAGCATGAGATGCGCATATTCTTTATTTCATCAATATCACACATGAACATGAGATTGAGGATGAGAATGTAATGATAAAATGATTTTTGCAATCCCTAGAAGAAAGTGTGGAAGAATGGTATGGAGGTCTCCTAGACAACAGTGTTACCACATACAAGAATTTCATATGATTTTTTAAATTTTAGCATGTGGGCATTCAATTAACTCTATATTTTCTATCCATCAGATCATAACCATCAAGAAGGGTTTAAATGAATCAATAATAGACTTCAATAGTAGGTTTATCATGGAAATGATGAAGGTAACACCACAATTAAAGCCTAAGGACTCCACGTGTCTTTTTCTTTATGATTGTGCATCTAATGCCAAAATGGGATATTACCTAAGAGACAAGAATCTACAACTCAAAGAAGCATATGTTATTGGCATCACTATTACAAGTAAAAATGATTTTTTCGAATAAATACATCAAGAGGATAGATTTCAAGATATCTCAACTTGACCAAAAGTCCTCAAGAAAACTATAGTAACGTATATTATAAACCTTTATTAGTGTGTCCAATTTCACACTCTCATAGCACCTATATTATTATTTTCCTTTCCTCTAAGCATTATGGGACCTTTAATGATTTAAATTAATATTCTGGGTATTATTCCACATTATTACATCATCACAAGCATATTTGGACCCTTAATTCTAGGTGTACCCTTTATCATTTCCTCTCGATTTATCCTTAACCTTAACCTAATTTCAAATTTGAAAGGATATTTTGCATACCTATGCATTGATGAGTAGAGTTTTTGGTTATTTTATATGGACTTATATTATGTTAGATTTGTCATTTTATGACTTAGACATTCTGGATGTGATGGATATAAGCCCTTTTGTGTTTAAAACTGTGAACTTTTCCATCTATTAAACAACCTTATAAATGATATGATAAATCTCTTTTAATGATATGGAAATGCTTGATTAAATGTTGGTTAGAATTAATATTGTTTGAATATGTGTTGTGCGTATTAACTTCTATGTATGCAGTTGGAGGAGTAACTAAGTCAACACAAAGACATTAGTTGTTGTTTCAGAGAGTTACAGTCCTACTCAAATAGGACTGTTGAATGAATCAAGCCGACAGTTGATGACTCTGACAAAGTTCCCAGTTGCGGTTGATGTAGTTATTGTTTGAAAACATGTGTCAGTCTATTGAAGAGATCTAGAGGATTCCATGGCCTATATTTGTGCATTAGACTAAGTCTTTGAATGATTCACCCTTCTATGATTTTATTTCTAATAAAAGTCATCCTCCTAGTTTGTTGGGAGTGGATCGAATGTGTAGTTAGTTGTTAAATTTCTTATAAATCCATCAGTTAAGTAATGCAATTTTATCTTACTTGAGTATCGAGTTTATTTTGTTTCACAATTAGAAATAATAAAGGATTTCAGTTCTGCCATCTTCATTGTTCAAAATTTCAATGTGTATGTGATGTTGTCATAATCAATAGATTTGGTTAAGGTTTTGGAGGCTCAACCAAGGGAGCCCACTTGGGGAGAATCCACATTCATTCACTTCCATATTTTTCTAAGTTTATTATCGAGTTTATATTTACTGTTTAGAATCCTTTTTATTGACTGTCCTGTAGCCACAATAACTTTATTCTGTGACTGTTCCTGCAGCCAAAGGAAAAATAGAGTTTATAATTACCAGTTAGTTAGTTTATTTCCTGCATAAAGTTACAAGATTCATGTTAAGTAGGTTAAATTTATGTTAGTAGAGCCAATGTTACAATCTAATGCTTTCCATTAATTCCTTGTTTAGTTACTTCAAGTTTGAGTTAGTATTCCTCATGAGTCTCTTGGTGCACATATAGTGCAGACCTATTTCAAGTATACATTCTTGGGTTGCCAATTAAATGGATTCCTTATTAATGAGTTAGTATTCCAATGATAACAAAGAATTGAACCCCTTTGGTTGAGAAAATGAGTCTTTATTACTAGGGCATTATAAGGAACCAACATTTTTGACGTTGTTGCTGGGGATGGTGTCAAACTAATAACTTATTAAGAATATAGAATTTAGAATCTTTAAGTCTTTGTTTCATGTCAATAGAGTTAGAAAAACCTTTGAATCACTTGAGAAACACATCACAAACCCATTACCTAACATTTTGTGTAGGCAGATTGGCAATTAGGACAAAATCTGCATGCATAGGGGAAGAAGAAGGGATGCATTAAGAAGATTTATTCCCTCTAAGTCTAACCTTAAAATAAATCCTTATCAAGCTCATTATAAGTCCTTTTGCTGAAGCTTTTGTGGAAGCTAGAAATTGAGCTATTTTTTATTTATCAAAGGGAGAACTTGATTTCTTAAACGAACCCCCTGAAGAGAATATTTTAACCCTCATTCTTTATCAACCACAAATGGGGGCTCCTAGTGGAGGAGGTCCTCCACCTCCTAATCCCACTTTTGAATTCCTATTCCTGACCAACATAATAATGCAAATTTGAAGAATAAAAACAACATCCCTCTTTCAAAGTTCCATGGTTTGGTCACAGAAGACCCAAACACCTTTTTGTTTGAGTTTGATATTCTCTATGGAAGTTATGATTATACCATTGATTCCCATAAACTCAAGCTATTCCCTGCTACCCTGAAAGAAGTTGCTCTTAGGTGGTTTATGAGTTTAGGTAGAGATGCAATAACTACCTAGGATGAAATGTTGGAACAGTTCTTGGAGAAGTATAAAGACTGTAGATGTATAAAAATGACCATATTCCTAAATGAATATTTTATGTTCATTTCTCTATTTAATTAAATCTAATTTAATTGAATCACCCACATTCTTCTATTTAAATTAAGTAAATTACTCAATTTATTTAAATTAAATTCACTAGACTTCTTTTTGCATTTAATGAATAAATCATTTTATTCAATTAAATCCCTTCTATCCACTTTTAAATAAATTCAATTTTAATTAAATAGTTTATCCTAAATTGAATAAATCTAATTTATTTGATTTCCCCAATTGCAACCAAATTGAATGAAATTCATTTTATTCAATTAAAATCCTATTATCCCTCCATCCACTTGCAAAATCCTACATCTCCCACTTGCTTCCTAAACCCTATTCCTAACCCCCCTTCTAGACTCTTCTAATCACTTCTAAATTAACTTAACCCATCTTCTAAACTTTGTCACATCCCTAAACAAAGGGAAGTCACTTCTCAAACCCTCAAAGTCTTCAATAACCATTAAAGGCTCCAAGTCTCCAACAACTTTCTCTTACAAACCATTAATGGTTAACTCAACCCCCTTGCATGATTAGAGACTTTCTCTAAACTCAACCTCCATGTAACCCAAGGGTCTCATCAAGCATTCATTGCTTTGACCATGGTTATCCCTTAATTATTTGCACAAGGGTTTATCCTTTGATAAAAGCTTAATCCAATGGGTAATCTTAACTTAAGCTTGACCCTTACCCCCTAAGATAACCATGAGGTATTCTCGGGCATTTAATGTCTCCAACCCCTTTTCTCAACCAGTATTATGTTGACATTTGTCACCATTTCATTGGTGCCAATTGCAAACATGGATTCCCAACTTTCAAACTTGGCCCTTGATTAAACCTTTCAATCTTGGCCATCCATTGCCCTGTTTTTGCTATAAATAGAGCTCTCATTCCTCCATTTTTGATAGATCCAAGTCTTTAGTATCATACTTATGCTCAAATACATTCAAGCTTTCACATTTCATATATGCTCATCATTTAGCCTCTCTTTTAAAAAGGAATTAATCTAAATATGCTAATTTAGAGTATGTTCCTTATCATATAGCTTAAATCATTGAACTAATATAGTATGCTAGGATAGTTTGTTTACTAACCTTGTCATCTTATAGTTGGTTTATTGCATTTCTAGAATCATGCATAGCTTAGGATGCATCTCATATTAAAATCAACAAAAGCATCCTGTATATGGTGAAAATGGATAACAACAATAACGATATTGAAAGACTAAATGAATTCAACCACAAAACCCTAGCCTAACAACAACAAAGATCCACCATAACATATGAAGATTACCTAAGACAATGCAAATCAAATGAAATCACAAAGATTATACCATCACATGTCCAATAGGGTTTGGATCTCCATTCTTCCTATCTCCATTGATCTTGCTTGATGTATTTGCTCTCAGATTTTATGTGCACAAGAGCTCAACAAAGAACAGAATGTGGTTGCAAGTAGGATCGCATATGCCAAGTAGTCCATTGATCAAGTAATTAGAATGATTGATTAGGGTTGATAATGAAGGAAGCATCTCATTATATAGAAGACACTATATGAAATGGAGGGATAAGATTGAGATGTGTAAAAGGAGGTCGGCTATGATTAGAGGGTAGGTAGAGAAAATAATAAAATAATGAAAGGGGTAGGTAGTGTATGAATTAAGAGATAAATGACATGTGTCATGGGTAGAAAAGGTTAATGAATTAATTAAATAAATAAAGATTTATTTAATTAATAGAAGGAGTGAGATCAATTAAATAAATAAGATATTTATTTAATTTAGGAAAAGGATAATTTAAATAAATAAATGTATTTATTTAAATGAGAAATAAGGCTAGAAGAGGATAAATGAATCAATTAAATAAATAAAGATTTATTTAATTAATAGAAGAATTAAGCTAAAGTAATTAAATAAATAAAATATTTATTTAATTAGACATGACAATTTTTGGTGTCTACATTTTGCCCCTCTTTGAGACAATGTGGCTTGTCGCGTTGTTTCAAAGAAGATGAAATTAACTGATACAGAGTTGCCTCAAGATGGGAATGATATGCCCCCTCGAGAGATTGGATGAATAAAAATGTTTGAAAAGATTGCAAACAATCTCTCGATAAGAAAGAGAGGCTAGAATGGACTGACCAGATAAAGTGACAAAGTCATAGGATAATGAAGACTGACTCGGGAAATGAGGGCTAGGGGCTAGTGTAGTCTATAAGATAGACCACAGGGGAAAATACATCCTCATTGTCATCTACACATCCATGAGAGCAGAGTGTAGAGCGAAAATAGAGCAACAACAATCAGCAGCGATGGCCTTCATTCACAGATTCGACCGCGTTTTCCGATTTCAGATGCCAGCAGAGGCAGGAGAGCCGGTAAGTACCACCAAACCTCCTCGTACTTCGATGCATTTATTATTGTCATTAATGCATGGTAGATAAGACAATAAATGCGCTTAGAATAGGGTCCAAAAAATGTCCAAAAATGTCCAGGTGCGTTGGTGTTGGTGCCAGGCGCCTCTATGCTCGCGAGGTGCGTCTGTGTTTGTGCCAGGCGTGTCTGTGCCTAAAACCGTGTTTGTGTCAAATGCGGCCATGTTTGTGATGTTTAGGCGCATCTGTGCCAAGAAGGCATGTCTATGTCGCCCAGGTGCGTCTGTGCAGAGCATAGGCACATCTATGTTTGTCAGGCACGTCTGTGTTTTTCAGGCGCGTCTGTGCAGTTTTTAAGTGCGTTTATGTCAAGTAAGCACGTTTGTGTTAAAAAAATGTGAATTTTTGTCTTCTAGGTCAAATCAACAGTTCTGTGATGAACATACGTTGTCGATTGGATAAGCTGCTGAGAGGATACACTCAAGCAGGTCCTCTAGGGAAGACTAGGATAGATCAAGGCACTTTGTGATGAACAGTGAGTACCAAGATATAGTACTTTGTGATGAACAGGGAGTACTAATGTGAGTAACACTTTGTGATGAACAAGGAGTGCCACTAGGATAGAAGCAACACTTTGTGATGAACAAGGAGTGTCACTAGGATAGAAGCAACACTTTGTGATGAACAGTGAGTGTCACTAGGATAGAAGCAACACTTTGTGATGAACAGTGAGTGTCACTAGGATAGATAGCCATATGCATTTAGACAAAAAGTAGCATTTTGTGATAAACAAGGAATGCCACTATGACTGACATGATTGATTTGCTTGACTGCAGGAGTATTTGTTGATGCTGGAGTCACGGGAGAGATTCTCGTCGATGCAGAGATTGCGACCTGAGCTGACCTTCGAGGACCAAGCTACGATTGAGACTATGGGTCTGAGACATATTTTGTATGTGCCTGAGTTTTGGGCGAACATGGGACTGTTGACTACGCTGGCGGAGAGATGGCACTTCGAGACATGTACTTTTCATTTACCGATGGGTGAGATGACAGTCACCCTTGAGGATGTATACAAGATTCTGCGGATACCGATTGATGGGGAGCTGATCCCATACGATCGAGATGGAGATAGGGAGGCCCTGAGATGAGTGTTCCAAGACCCAGGACTAGAGATGAGGGCTGGACATGTGGTGTGGGACACTATGACTGCTACAGGATTGGCGCTGCTAGTAGTGATAGGAGGAGCGATCAGTGGGTTCCTGTGTCCGGATAGGGTGACATGGGGGTTGGCTGTGGGTTGGGGAGGAGCGCTGGAGACACTGGTGACACAGCACACTAGATATGCCTGGGGACCGTGTGTGCTGGCACACCTCTACTATGAGCTGCATCAATTTGTATACCACGGATCAGTGGGTTTGGGCTACGGGGTGACATTGCTGCAGGTGTGGGCTTATGAGCATCTACTAGTGACGAGGCTGATACACTTTAGAGGCAGAGGTCATGGATGCAGTTTTGTGCACTTATATGACATGATCACGTCACAGCCACGGATTGGCAGGTTAGAGCATTGGCGGCGGGTGATAGATGATATTGACATGGTCATATGGAGACCATACCTGGGATGCGAGCAGTGGGAGGATGATGCAGTTGAGCTTCCCTACACCTTCCAGAGTAGGTATCTGATTGGGCGGACGCCCTATGTGCTGGAGAGGCAGCTAGTGGACAGGGTTGGCAGGCAGTTTGGCAGGATCCAGAGGATGCCACAGGGCTCAGGCATGTATGCATGGACTATGAGAGATTAGGCACAGTTTGGGCCCCTATTATCACATGATCAGGTAGTTATGCAGCTGGTAGAGATGATGCCCCTACCCTGGGACATGTGGCCAGAGATTGAGGATGCTGGCATGGATGCCGAGTACACAGCATACTGGGCGAAGCATCCATTCCCACGCCTGACAGATCCGGGAGAGCCATTAGATGGAGATGGTGGTGGGGATGATGATGATGGTGGTGGTGATGGGGGCAGAGGTCGACGAAGGAGGAGGGGAGCAGTTTGAGAGAGGAGAGTTGCATCACTGAGGGAGGGTGGAGAGGAGAGGCAGGCTCGGGTGGTGAGGGGTCGCGGTGGATTGCCGCTATAGGTGCCAGCAACACAGGGTCCCAAACAAGTACAAGTACAGGGATAGGGACAGATACAGGAATAGGTACCAGTACAGGCACTTGTATAGGTATAGGCATAGGCACAGGGGTAGGCACCCGTACAGGGGGAGCCACAGGCAGAGCTGGAGGGGGCTGATGCAGAGGAGGATGAGCTGATACAGCTGAGGGAGATCTGCCAAGGACAGGCAGATGAGATCCAGGAGTTGGAGAGGGAGAGGGATAGGCTTAAAGATACTGAGCGGGAGTGGGATTAGGCTATTTAGCGGTATATAGAGGCTGAGACAACACTGAGGGCTGGGAGACAGGCAACAAAGGACACAAGGGTAGGATATGCTTACGTCCTATGGGCAGGGGAGGAGATTGCCTATTGGCGGGATCTCTATTATGGTGTAGTGCCAGTGGATCAGCGGGTGAGGAGCTTCCATAGACCGTCGCGTACAACGATAGCTACGGGAGGGAGCCGGAGGAGACAGGCATCGAGTGGTGGGGTTATGGGTCCTCCACCACCACTAGATAGAGGGGATAGGAGGGATGATCCTGGGGTGGGTCCTTCAGGGGCTCAGATTCCATCGAGGCCAGGTGGCTTCGAGGGAGGGAGTTCATCATAGCCATAGAGGGCTCTCTATGTATCAGTATTGTACCATTTTTGTATGATGATGTAGACACCTGCAGGTGCTTTGTAGCCCTATGATTGTTTTGACATCATTGTATTTTGACACTTATGATATATATATGAGATGATTCATCTTTGCGGCAGCTATATGCATGTGTACCTATATGATGAGATGTTCTTATGTGATGTTTGTTTTATGTTTATGGATGCAAATATTTATATGATGTAATGCAGTATTTTTGTTCTTTTATGTTTTATATGTGTATGCATGATGCAAATGTGAATGTATGAAGTGCAGATGAATATGATAATGCAAATGTAAATTGTGCTAACAAGTGTTGTGTGCAGGATGTGATATCTATATATATGTATGCAATGCTTATATGTGGTAATACAGGTGAAACTACATGAGATGCAAATGTTTTTGGTGTGTCATTATACTCAGTCATGTGATAGCAGGCTACACAGACTCGAGAAGGACGATGGAAGTCAATCAAGAAAGGGGGATGGAAGACAGAAGATATGAAAGTAAAAGAGCTTCTTGTGCGTTATCATCATTGAGCTTTATTATGTCAAAATAGGTTATGACAATCGAGGCATATGTTCGACCCAGAAAGTCATTGTACCCGTTTGCATGGAGATAAGACAGTCACAAACAAGGAATGCCCCAGTTCACACTAGACACACAGTGTCCTCATATCCTTGGACAAGTCATATCATTACTAAGAGACAATCCACAGACAGCAAATACAAATAGGTGACGATACCCCATCCTCACCTTTCTAGTCAAAGACATCCTAGAGATAAAAGCTCTAGTCAGAGACATCTTGGAAAAGCTAAAAGATATGTCATCAAAAGATAAAATCAAAAGAAAACCAAGACTCGACACCAATATCCACTGTAGTCCTCCAGTTTAGTGTCTCTTGTCACTTGTATAAGTCTTATTTGATTGTGGTCACAATGTTTACTTTCATAAAAAGGATAGATAGCACTGAACCATAATGTTGTCTTAGTCTGTTGAAAGATTTGATTTGTTGAAGCCCGTTGTTGCTGCTGTGTCTCATCTGAAACTAACTAAATCCATGAAACTAATACTTTATTGCGGAGATGGAACTTTATTGCGGATGATGATGCAAATGCTGCTTTATTGTGAATTGTGTACAGATAGACTGAAGGAAGCTGGAAGAAACTGTACTCCTCAAAACATGTGATGTTCTCATTTCCACACCCATCACTAGATGTAGGATTTGCCTTAGCCACAGATAGGATCTAATTTATTATGGATGAAGAGGGAGGTGAAAAGGGAGGTATTATTATGAATGGCTAACCAATCTTGGGTAGATCAATAACAAGCCATGATGGGAATGGGTAAGTTTGTTATGAACGAATAGGTTATGAGTGTGTGCAAAGTGAAGTGATGAAAGAGAATCCTGAAGGAGGGAGGAGCAATGTCTCTACACATGGCGCTGGTGACCTAGTTTTAACCATGGTACTTGCCTAGGGCGCCACCGAAGTGGTTTTGACCGTTGGACGAAATTATTTCTCTTTACTTTTTTTGATTTTTCAATGTTTTTTGTGTCAAAAAGGCGTCTGTTTGCTAGGTTTTCACCAAGTAATGATTTTTTTTGTTTTATAATTTTTTTGTGTTTTTGAAATTTTTGATTTTTTTTTGTATTTTTGAAATTTTTGATTTTTTTGTATTTTTGAATTAGGATATTCCAAAGAGCTATGTGTAGAACTTGCAAAGGTGCATGCTATTGATAGGATCCTCCAAAGGTTCACCCTCTGTAGTTGAGAGCTGATATGCACTAGATCTATATGCTGCTGTAATGATGTAAGGACCAAGCCAATTTGGTTCGAACTTACCCTTCTTCTCTTTGTCTTGCTGATTTTTGGGGTTTTCTCTGAGAACCAAATCACCTACCTCAAATGTGCGAGGCTTGACCTTGTGATTGTAGCTACGACTCATTCGTTGTTGGTAAGCCTTGAGATGATTAAAAGCAGTTTGTCTTCGTTCATCCAGTAGTTCCAGCTCTTGTAAGCGGGAGACCCTATAGTCTTCCTCACTGATGATGTTTTGCAAAGAGACCCGTAAAGAGGGTAGCTCGACCTTAATAGGAAAGATGGCTTCAACACCATAGACAAGTGAATAGGGTGTAGCTCCTGTAGGTGTGCGGACACTTGTGCGGTAAGCCCAAAGTGCAGGATTAAGTTGGATATGCCAATTATGACCAGCATCGTTGACTGTCTTCTTTAGGATTTTAAGGATTGTTTTATTAGATGCCTCAGCTTGGCCATTACCTTGGGGGTAATATGGTGTGGAGAAATGATGGGAAATATGGAAGCGGTCACAAAGTTCATGAACATCCTAATTTTTGAAGGGACGCCCATTATCAGCGATAATGGAAACAGGAATACCATATCGGCAAATGATATAGTTGAGGATGAATGTAGCAATCTATTTTCCAGTGACCTGTGTGAGAGGCATGGCTTCAATCCATTTTGTGAAATATTCTGTGGCAGTGATAATGAATTTATGACCATTGGACGAAGGAGGGTGAATCTTGCCTATGAGATCGAGTCCCCACTGACAAAAGGGCCAAGGAGACGCAAGTGGTTGAAGTTCTTGTGCCGGTGCATGTATGAGGTCTCCATGAATTTGGCATTGCTTACATTTCTTGACAAACTGATATGAGTTCTTTTCCATATTGGGCCAGTAATATCCAGTCCTGATGAGTTTCTTGGCCAAGGTAGGACCACTAGCATGCGGACCACATATCCCTTCATGTACTTCACGTAATGCAATCTGAGCTTCATCACTTTCTAAACATCTAAGAAGAGTGCCATCTAAACCTCGCCAGTATAGGATATCAGCTAAAATGACATATCGAGAGGATTGGCGAATAAAAGTGCGACGTTGGTTATTTGATAGATCAGGAGGTAGGATATTGTCACGTAGGTAAGTGAAAATGGAACCATATAATTGGGACTCGGGTCCGACAACACATATCATCTCAGTAGGCATGATCTCATATGAAGGAACCAAAAGGTTATCCACCAAGAACTCATAGCGGGTCTCATTTGGAGGTAGATCAATCAGTGAAGCAATTGTAGCCATGGCATCTGTGGCACGATTCTGCTCTCTTGGTATCTGCTCAGAGTCTATCTTTGTGAAGTGTTGTTTCAGGTCATCCACCATTTGTTTATAAGGCATTAATTTTTCATCTTTTGTTTTGTAATCATCAGTTGCTTGATGGATGACAAGTTGAGAGTCCCCAAAAACACGAAGTTCCTGGATCTTCCATTGAACTGCAATTTGTAATCCTGTTGTTAATGCCTCATATTCTGCTATATTGTTAGTGTAAGGAAATGATAAGTGGTATGATTTTGGTATAGAATACCCTTGAGGAGTTATAAAGAGGATGCCGGCTCTTGCCCCATGCTGTGTGTATGAGCCGTCGAAGTACAATTGTCATGGCTTTGCATGTGATATTGTCAAAATAGATTCATCTGGAAATTCTGAACTTAGAGGAACATCATCTATCATGGGAGCATCTACTAATTGATCTACGATGGCTTGTCCTTTTATTGCTTTTCTATCCACATACTCGATGTCTAATTCACTCAGGATCATTACCCATTTGGCTAGTCGCCCAGTAAGTGTTGCTTTATTGAGAAGGTATTTCAATGGATCGATTCTTGCAACTAACTTAGTCTTATGAGTGAGCATGTAATGTCGTAATTTCTATGAAGCAAAGACCACGATGAGACATGCACGCTCAATTGCTGTGTAGTTGAGCTCATATCCTACCAATGTGCGACTGATATAGTATACTGCTTTTTTTTTGCCCTCAACAATTTGTTGTGCTAAGAGTGCCCCCAGTGCTATTGAAGTAGCTGAGATGTATAGTAACAATGGTTGATCTAGAACTGGTGGCATCAGAACTGGCAGATTTAGAAGATAAACTTTGAGCGTCTGGAAAGCCTATTGACAGTTATCATCCCATTTGAATTTGATGTTTTTATGTAGCAGGTGCTGAAAAGGATTACACTTATTTGCAAGTTGCGCTATGAATATTTGGATGGACTGGAGTCTGCCTTGTAAGGATTGAAGTTGATTGATATTTCTTGGTGGTTGCATCTCCAAGATGGCCTTAACTTTTGCTGGATCAGCTTTGATTCCTCTTTTGGATACAATGAATCCTAGGAGCTTCCCGGAGGTTACCCCAAAGACACATTTCTTGGGGTTTAATCTTACTTTGTATTTTTCCAACTGATCAAAGATGACTGAAAGTATGTCCAAATGTGTATTTCTGTCTATTGATTTTCCCAAGAGGTCATCGACATAATCTTCCATGGTTACGTGCATGAGATCATGAAAGATAGTAGTCATGGCTCTTTGATATGTAGCACCTGCATTCTTTAGCTCGAAGGGCATGACATTCTAGCAGAAAGTTCCCCAAGGACAAGTGAATGATGTTTTATGTTGATCCTCGGGCGCGATCCTTATTTGATTATAACCAGAGAATCCATCCATTAATGATAACATTTCATGACCTGCTGTAAGATCAACAATCAAGTCAATATTTGGTAATGGGAAGTCATCCTTTGGACAAGCTTTGTTAACGTCTCTGAAATCTATACATATTCTGATACTGCGATCTGGTTTACTGACAGGCACTAAGTTGGAGATCCATTCAGGATAATCAATTGGGCGTATGAATCTGACATCCAATAATTTCTCAAGTTCTGCTTTGACTAGTAATGCCACTTGTGGATGCATCTTTCTTAATTTTTGTTTCACTGGTTTTGCCCCCGGTTTAACTATCAAATGATGCATTACCAAATCTGGATCTAATCTAGGCATATCAGCGTATGACCATGCAAAGTTGATTTGTCGTTCTTTGAAGAAACTTATGAATTTTGACCTTTCTGACTCCGTCAATGATTGAGCCAGGAATATGTTGTGTGGAACCTCTTCTATATCGATGTTTGTTTTGATAGTCTCTTCTACCAACATGGATGATTTTTCCTCATATGATGCTGGGAGAATGTCAAGCCTTCCATCTTCGGGTGCCTCAGAGAGGTTTTTGCCCTCAGATACGTCCTTTCTTTTTACTTTTTTGGGGTCAGATAGTGCCACAGTGTGGTTTTCGCCATAAGACCCTTGGTTTGTTCTTATTTTCACATTTTTGTGACTGGAAGGCCTGACACCCTCACCAAAATATGCCACGCTATTGAGTTCTATAGTGTATCTCACCTTATGGTCCCCAGGAGGAAGATCATCTCGTATGCCAAGATAGTCAATAAAAGCTTCATCATTTTGGAATGTGTCAAACTGTGCAGGTCCTTCATGATCCCAGCCAATGAGTTGGTGGTGAACAAGGGGAAGGCCGTTAATGTCTTTGAAGTTAGCGGGGCTAAGAGTGAAGATGCAACTATATTCGGGTATGTCAAGGTAATTATCAAGGTCATCGATGGCACTCTCCTCATCAGTCTCGATCGCGAACGAATCCAAATTATCATCACTAGTAGCGCATTCTAGGACAGGTGTTCTCATCCTATGTGATTTCAACCTAGGACCTTGAGACAAGGACTGTGTGGAATCCTCATGGGTTGTTTCTTGACCAACTCTGAACTTGTTATAAAATTCCTCTTCTTCTGTGGGTTCTTCTAGCTCTTTGAATATCTTGGTGAGCTCGTAGTCACTGGAAGACTTGTCTGAACCCCATTCCCATTCGTTGGAATATGTGGAATAGCGATCCTCTTGTTGAATTTTGGCAGCTTTGATTTGTAAGGCTTCTTCTATCCTTTGGGTGTGGACCTTGGAAGTTAAGAAACCAAGTCCTTTCGAACGTCCCTTTTTGAAAGTCAATTCAGGTTGTAAAGGTTCAATGATGCCTTCCTTTCGTAACCCAAGAGGGCTTTTTCCATCATACCTGAATTTTTGTAGAATTTTGAAGCCTTTGCCATATTTCTCACTTGGTAGACTAATGTGATCTTGTGTGTCATCTTCAATGTCTTTGTAAATCATTTTGTATAAATCTTCCTCTTCTAGTTCACCCCATCTTTGAAAGGTAGTAGGGTCCCATTTGAGTATCATGATGGATACTTGCTTGTTAGGATGTGGTCTTCCATATTCTTTTGGGGAACTCATGACTTGTCGTAAGTACATGGTCTGATTTAAAGTGTATTCCCCCATGCCCTTGTCTTGAAACTTGCCTTTAAGCTCACCTTGTTTTGATGTCGAGGGTTTTAATGACTCAGGATCAATGTATGCCAAGGAAGGAATAGTTTCACGATTACTAGGAATGATAGTCTCAGTTTTTGATCTCATGTTATTGCAGTATATGAACGGATTAGGATCGCCGTTAACTGTTACTTCCACTCCATTATGAGGAAACTTAATGCATTGGTGATATGTAGATGGAATTGCCCTCATTTCATGAATCCAAGGACATCCTAGTAATATGTTATAAGTGAGATCCAGGTCTAGGACTTGACAAACCACATCCTTTGTAACTGGCCCAACTCTGAGAGGTAGGGTGACTGTGCCCTTAGATGAACGCTCTTCGTCATCATATGCCTTGATGGTGATTTGATTTGTAGAATTCACAACTTTATCAGAATATCCCAATTGTTTAATAGTGCTCAATGTACAAATGTTTAGACCTGCTCCTCCATCTATCAGGACTCATTTTATTCTATGTTTGTGTATGAAGGCTTCAACGTGTAGAGGTGCATTATGTGGCTGACTTACGGAGGTGTCATCGGCTTCTGTGAATGTAAGGGAATGTGGAATGGAAAGGTATCCCACCATGGCTTGAAATTGGTCCACGTTCAGATCGGTAGGAACGATAGTGTCTCTCAAGGTTTTGTCAAGAATAGCTTTATGTGTGGGGGATATGCGTAATAGCTCCAGGATGGAGATGAGTGCGGGTGTCTTCCCTAACTGTTCTACAAGGTCATACTCAGGTTTGGTTGATGAGGAAGTGGTATTCTTGGCTGGAGCACCTTGCAAAGTGATTTTACCTCGGCGGGTTGTAACATGACATTCAGAGGTAGGTTCAGAAGAAGATCCAACACCTTTTAGGACAGTCCTGGGTCTCCGGGTAGAATTCTCAGACGTTTTGTCCTTGATGATAATGGTAGAGACATAGTTGTCCATCGAGATGTGATTGATGGTTGAATCATAGTTGTAAGATGTTCTGGTATAGTTGGTTTGGTCATCTGTGGCTTTAGCTTTTCCTTTGTCATGTTTTGGGAATGGTTCCTTAAACATCTCATGTTCTTGATTAGATGAGTGTCCTTCAATTTCAATATCACCTCTATCAATGAGATCTTGTATGATGTTCTTTAGTCGATGACAATTTCCTATCTTATGACCCTTGCTCTTATGAAATTCACAATATTCATCATCATTCCACCAATTTGGTTTGACCTTTGGTTCATATGGAGGAAAATCTGGAACTGCGATTACCTTGTTTGCCACTAGTTTCTTAAAGACCGATTCAAGTGGTTCTCCCAAGGGAGTGTACTTCCTTCGTGATCTGGAAGTTGCTTGAGTATTCACTTGATTGTTTGTAGAACTTGATCCCGAAAAGATGAATTTGGGTCACACTGCGTTGGCATCAACAACACCATCATTGACTGTGTTCTTGTTTTTATTCCAAAATCTTGGCTTGTCTTTTCCTTTGAAGTCATCTTTGTTTTCCTTGAATATCTTAATGACTCCTTGTTCAATTAGGACCTTCTCTATCGCTAAGCCTTTTTCAATGACGTCCTTGAAGGTGGACAAACAAGCTTTTCTTAAGTCATAACCAATCTCTTTGTTAACATTTTGGGCGAACATTTCTACCATTTGTTTTTGTGGGATTTCACAAGAGCATCTGCTGGCTAGATTCCTCCATCTTTGTAAAAATGATGCAAAAGACTCTCCATCTTTTTGCTTGGTGTTGCACAAAGTAGTGACTGATATGTCTGTCTCTATGTTGTAGGAGAAATGTTGAATAAATGCATCTGCTAAGTCACCCCATGACTTAATACTAGGTGGAAGTTGGGAGAACCATTCCATAGCTTGATCACCTAGGCTTTGTGGGAATAATCTCATCAAATATGTCTCTTCTGCTGCTACCTCAATGCAAGCTGTAAAAAACTATCTTATGTGTGACTTAGGATCCCCTTTTCCTCTATACTTATCAAATTTAGGCGTCACAAAGTGTGTAGGAAAAGGAGGCATTGGAATGCTCTTGTCAAATGGATAAGGACATATGTCTCTCATTGTGTATGTTGGCTTCGGTGTATTTATGTCCTCCATTTTCTTTTGTAAGTCCCTGATTTGTTGCTCCAAATTGCTCTTAGGTGGAGATCGACTTCTTGGACCATACCCCATGCTTGAGGCACCAATTTGAGGAGGAGCATGTTGCATATATGGATGATATTGATCATACACATGTTCATATGGAGGAGGTCTATAATGATGCTGCATATATGGACCACTTGGTATAGATTCATGTTGAGGAACGCCATATCTATTTTGTCCATGTATACCATACTCTACAGGCATGTCATGTTCTAATGCGTTGCCCCCAAATTTGACACGAGGTTTCCTTGTGTCCAAATTTTGAGCATGCCTTTGAATATCCAATTGCTTTGGTGGTTGATCCTTAGCATTGGCATGTGATTGAGCATATCTTTCTGCATAAGACTTCCATAATGGTTTGCGAAGGTGAGTATCATATGCTTGACCATGTGTATGTGGGACCTCTGGTTTTTGAAACAAAGATGATGGTGATTCAGGCACCATATATGGTCCTCTATTGCCTCCACTATTAGGTCTCCTTTGATCCATGTTGGAGTGAGGTTGTTGCAAAGGTCGATTTTCCATTATTTGAGACATGTCAAAATCATGAGGTATCTTGGCCCCACTTTGTGCCATCATTTGTAAGAAGTATTGTCTATCCCTCCTCATTATTTCCTCAACCAATCGATTGAAATGGGGATTCATAATGGATTCTTCCACATCTGCTGAATGTATGGAAAAATTGTCCATATTGTCATTATGTGTAGCATTGTTGTTTGTAGTGTCCATGTTTTCAACATTTGGAATGTTTCTATAGGCATCCATGTCAGGTAATGTAGTATGATCAGAATTAAAAGATATCATTCTCATACTCATAAGAACTCATGTTTGCGGACTCTTGAGCCTCTTTAGTTTCTCTCCTAGATTTTTGAAGACGGGTTTCAACCATGAACTAGGTATTGACCAAGATGTGTGAGACTAGATGAAAAATGGAAAAAGTATGGAAGACCAAGAGTTGGATGGAATGTAAATGAATCTGAGGTGTACTTGCAATGTCCAAAGTGTAAGACCAAGTATGTATGTAGTAGAGTAGGTGTGACTTCCAAAGAGAGGATAGTTTCTCTTGATGAGGTAAGTTAACCTTGACTCTAAGTAAGACCAAATGAGACCCAAAGGTAAGAAACCTTGATGAGGGACCACTTAGCAAAGTGTTGTTGTATGTAGTGTGTTGACAAAGTATGATGAGGACAAGCAAGTGACCTTTTGAGTCAAGTTTAGACAAATGTGAATGTAATGTGAGGTGTGAAGCAATGATGGACTTTGTGAGACCCAAAGACAGGTTGAATGCTAAATGAAACCCTGGAGAAATGACCTAGGAAGCTCAAGAATTTCAAAACTGACCGTGTTTGTTTGCTGGACTGTAACAGTTTTTTCAATTCTGAACACAGACGCGCCTGTATACTTCACAGACGCGGTTTCCTGACACAAACGTGGCTCTGTTCAACACAAACGCGCCTCTGAGATTTTGTGCAAATTGCAATGTTGATTCTAGGAACACAGACGTGTTTCTGCCCTTCACAGACGCAGTTATACAACACAAACGCTATTATATCAGACACAAACGCGTTTGTGCAAAATTCATGCAATTTTTTCCAATCTGTGAAGTTGTTTTGTTGTGACCAAATCTGACTGTTTGACTGTTTTTTCATGACAAGAGGACACAGTGTTGATGAAGACCCAATGTTTGCAAGTGTCTAGACTCAAAATGACTCCAAGAAAAGTGTGTTGTTTGATGTAAAATTGTTTTGCATACACTTGAAGACACAAAAGACAAAATGTTTTGCTGTTTGGTCTTGAATGTTTAAAATAAGTCAATCATAATTCTTATGGCTGGCCAAGACAATAGTTGTTGATCCCACATGGAGTTTTACCCTTGAGGCTACGCTATTCAGAGCGGATACTTAGATGCTTGACCTCACTGGCTCCACCCTCGGCACTCACTTCTCGGGTCAGCCAAGCATCAGTCCCCACGAAAACTCCTCGTGGCGAACTTTGTATCTCTACTAAGAACCGTATGTGTGTGGGCCGCTACCAGAGGTCCGACCTCCTGCCTCAACAACTAGAAGGATTTGAGCTTCTAAAACAAAAGGTGCTAGTAAGGGCATCCGCTCGTGTGGCCATACATGCGACACTTTCAGCTCTGTAAATACAAAAGGCTCCCAATCGGTAGGGGTTACACCCTACAACTGATCAAATAAATTTGATCAAATGGGTTTATGGGGAGACATAGTGTCAGTATGAACTAATCAACACACGTTATCCATAGTTTTCACCATGAATACAGTTGTTTATAGTGGTTCGGAAGAGGTGGGTTTTCTCGCTACCACTTGGGTCGTTCTCTTCTCACTAGTAGTCCTAATGACCACATGAGAAGACAGGCCCTCTAAAGATTAAACAAAAAGAGCCTATTGCTCAAAACACAAAAGACAATGATTCAATTTTAGTGCACCAATTGAAGTGTTTGCTAGTCTATGAAAACAAGGCACACAATAAAAATCCAAAAACCCTTGCCAAGGACCTACAACAAAGATTTGTTAGTAGTTTGGATTGTTTCAAATGATCACCCCTTCCTACAAGCACACAAGTTAGGTAAATTTTAGATCCAAAAAGGCTTTGTGAAGATAGGGGCCTTCAACCAAATGATTTTGCTTTCTAGACAAGCTGCACCAATTTCGTTAGCTAGATCTGAAAATGTTAGCTCAAAATAAACCATATCTGAAACCCTAAATACAAGATCTAAAACTGAATCAATAAACCCAAAATTTGAAATCAGTAAATACATACGCGATTACCTGCAACACAGACGCGACTTCGTGACACAGACGCGGTTATGTGAGACACAGACGCGACTACAAAACTCAAACGCGACTCCTAGACACAGACGCGACTAAAAACACCACAGACGCGACTTAATAACAAAAACGCGCTTTTCTGGAACCTGCAAAATAAAATACTGCCAATAACACAGACGCGATTCCAGATGTCGCAGACGCGCGAGAAAAACAAAAACGCGATCCAAAAGTGCGCAGACGTGAGAATATCAAAACGCTGCCGAAAACGTCAGATCTGCAACTTCAAAATACAAAATCTACAATAAGGATGTTAAATGCAAAAGGGATAAGGGTCCCACCGGGTGTGCCAAAATGTATATGGTGAAAATGGATAACAACAATAACGATATTGAAAGGCTAAATGAATTCAACCACAAAACCCTAGCCTAACAACAACAAAGATCCACCATAACATATGAAGATTACCTAAGACAATGCAAATCAAATGAAATCACAAAGATTATACCATCACATGTCCAATAGGGTTTGGATATCCATTCTTCCTATCTCCATTGATCTTGCTTGATGTATTTGCCTCAGATTTTATGTGCACAAGAGCTCAACAAAGAACGGAATATGGTTGCAAGTAGGATCGCATATGCCAAGTAGTCCATTGATCAAGTAATTAGAATGATTGATTAGGGTTGATAATGAAGGAAGCATCTCCTTATATAGAAGACACTATATGAAATGGAGGGATAAGATTGAGAGGTGTAAAAGGAGGTCGGCTATGATTAGAGGGTAGGTAGAGAAAATAATAAAATAATGAAAGGAGTAGGTAGTGTATGAATTAAGAGATGAATGACATGTGTCATGGGTAGAAAAGGTTAATGAATTAATTAAATAAATAAAGATTTATTTAATTAATAAAAGGAGTGAGATCAATTAAATAAATAAGATATTTATTTAATTTAGGAAAAGGATAATTTAAATAAATAAATGTATTTATTTAAATGAGAAATAAGGCTAGAAGAGGATAAATGAATTAATTAAATAAATAAAGATTTATTTAATTAATAAAAGAATTAAGCTAAAGTAATTAAATAAATAAAATATTTATTTAATTAGACATGACAATTTTTGGTGTCTACACATCCCTCGTTCTTGCATTTGCCATCCCTAAACCATTTTGCTTAGTGATCTGAGAGAAAAAACATTGGTTTGAGGGACCGTGCAAGATAGAGAACCATGGAACCATCCTTGGGAAGCTGAGTTATGCTTCATAACTCCATAGCTTGCACCAAGAAGTCCTGTGGGTGTGTGAGCAAGGCTCCATAGAGCTCCGTTTTTTGCATTTTGAGTTCTATCGACCCGCTTTTCCCACATACATTTCTGGTGCCCACCGTGGGGCTCGAACCCACATATCAAATCATTTTTTTTTATTTAACCCCTTTTGCAGGTACGCGAAAAAAATGAATTAGCACGTTGGGTTAACTGTTTAGCGCATCCGGTTAATAGCCTAGCGCATCCGGTTCGTTGTTCAACGCGTTGGGTCCATCATCTAGTGCGTAAAGTCTATTTATTAGCGCATCAGAATACTAAATTTTTCTTGTAGGTTTCAACGCGAGAGAAAAACAGAGCAACGTCTCTAGAACACAGAGTAGCGCATCCCGAAGACAGTATAGCGCATCACTAATTTATCTTAGTGCATTACTGTGATTTTGTAGCGCGTACAGTTTGTTCTATAGCGCATCACAGACAAAAATAAGAAAAACAAAAATTGTAACCGAAAGTTAAAAATTAGACTTGTGGAAGTCCACCGAGTTATCTAACGTCTTTCATTGGTTATTTTGCAGGATTCTAACAACTTTATTGCAGATGGGAGCTTCGTCTTAGGATCAAGATAGTTAGATTTTTACTAACTTACTTAAGTTAGTTTAAAATTTGATTTTCTTTTCTTAAAATTGAACTCACTTTGTTTTTAGGCTATAAAAAGAACCACTACCAGAAATTTTCTTGCTTTCATAGGAGAAAACCTTTATTTTAGGCTCTAAAAAGAACAACGCAAATTTTTCTTTTTGCAAACATAGCTCTAAAAAGAACCTCACCATCCTTTGGTGTATAAAAGGATTCATTTAAAAAAAATTTGCTAAGGAAAGAACCTCACTTATGAAGCTTTGTTCAAAATCAAAGAGGGAAGTTATTCCCCTTTTCCGATTTTCTTTTGTTGACCACATCGATAATTTTGCTTTGTTGACCAGATTCTTTCACTAGATTTAATAATCATTGCTTTGAAGAACTAAAATGAACACCATGCTTTTCTTGGAGCAACATCTCCAAGTAGAGGTTAGCAAATCACTGAATTGAAGGCTTAAAAAGAACTTTGATTGCCTTGTATCGAAAGTAGAAGGTATATGCTCTCCCCTTAACTGGGTGATCAAAAAACCAGACCTCTCTTAAAAAGCTTTATTTCCTTCAAGCATTTACATCCTTTAGCAGACCTGCCTTCCCGAGGAGTTGAAATCAACTCTTAAAGCCGTTTATGGCTGGTATGAAGGGAACGACCTAAGTGGGAAACGAATTTGATGCCAAGTGTTCCAACCCATTATAATCAAAAGTGAAAAGTGACGAAAGTCCTTTTCAACAGTTGCGCACAGCGATTAGCCTTCCCCTAGTATCCTCACAATACGTAAAGCCTTTGTTCTAAAGGTTGGGAAGCCTCCTGAGGGAGTTTATCACTGACAGCCGAACAGGAAGCCTGATTACGAGCCATAGAAATAAAAACTTTGCACCGAGTCAGTAACCAGACATTTATAACATCATAGTGCAAGGGTGGGGAAGAATCCGCTCCCAAGACTACTCACCATATATCTCCCAAGATAACTACTCAATTGTGAAGCAATTCACTTTGGGTTAATTTCTGGCAAAAGACAAAAAAATGGGTGCCCTCTAGGGGGTGACATGACTGTTTGAGCTGATGGAGTATCGAGACTAGTGGGCTATGATGTTATTTATGACCTTTGAATAAAGAGTCTTTCTGAAGTGTATTATTCGTATCCAAACCTGTTAAAACATTGGGGATTTGAACACATCCTCACAGAACATACATTTTTTGGTAGATTAGGCAAAATGGTTGTACTTTTTGTGCTGTGCTTACATTTACTACTCCAAAAAATCATCCATCAAAGCTAAAAAACTCACAATCAAACCCAAAAATTGCAGAAAAACCAACTGAAGGAAAATCAAGGCAGATTAGCGCGTGGGGACAACTCCTTAGCACTTAGGGTATTTCAGTTAGCGCATCAAACCATCCAGTTAGCACGTTTGTTCCAAACAGTAGCGTTTTATCCCAAGTCCAAAACAGTGTTAAAACATTTAACGCATCAGAAAAATAGTCTAGCGCATTGAAGCATCAACTTAGCGCGTGGAAACCAAACATTAATGCATCAGGTTTAACAGTTAGCGCGTCACAGACCCAGATTAGTGCGTAACTTTTCAAACAGGTAGAAAACAAATTTTGAACAGTCAAAACTTTTGGCGCGTGTCTGGGGGCAGCCTAGTGCGTGTGGTCATTCTTTTAGTGCGTGGAATAATTTTGGTAGCACATTTCGTCCCTATTTTAGCGCATGAACAAAAACATATAGATAGGGGGCAAAACAGTGAGGAAATTAAAATTTTTTGAAAACATTTTCAGAAGCCTCTTTTCATCAGCATCAATTCCCATCAAAGCGGAGTAGCGAAAACAAACCTTTAAAAGCTATTTCTTGAGCTAAGTTTGTGTCAAAACAAACGTTGTAAAAAATCTGAAACTGATCGCACGGTAAAACATATCTATCTTATCATAATCCGAAAACCTCATCATAAGTATCAACAGAATCCTTTACCATCTTACGGATTTCATCTCAAAAACACTTGTTTTAAACAATATCAGGTTGTCAAATCAAGTCTCCATATCGGGAGACTTTTATCCATATCATTTGATACGCTTTGTCATGAAGGGACATCTAAACCTTCATTTTGATAAAGTAAGACTTGAAATTTTCAAAACAAGATCAACTGAATCCAAACAAATCAAAGGAAACCATTGATCACTCATGCATGACTAATCCCCATATTCTGAGAAGAAAGAGCCTTTATTGTAACATCACGTTGAAGAAACAACAACCTAGTTTTTCCAAATTCCTCAAGAGAAATAAGTTTTTATACATCAATCGTCAACTCTTCAAATCTCATTGAGTATTCCTTCATCACGTCAAATGTTATATCCAAAACAAAACCAATGAATTTGACAAAGAGCCTTTAAAGATGAGGGCATATTGTCAAAAGTCCGCTTTTAATCAAATCATAAACCATGGAGGAAGGATCAATCCGACATTCTTACCTGATGAGTGTATCACTTATAATACCCCGACCAGAACCACCAACCCCTGAGCAACATATCGAAGAGGATTTTGTCCCCTTCATCACTGAAAGTTTCTACTAAAATGCCTGTTACTCGCTCTCAACAAAACCGACCGAGCGAGACACACGCGGAGTCTAGTATGAATTGAAGGTTGTCAAATCCTTTTGGGGGTCCACACCTAGAGGATACTGAAATTTCTAAAGAGCTTCTTCAGGAATGTCAGAAAAGCACTTCATTCCAAAAGCTTGTAGAAAGGTTCATGGAAAATGACAAAGAAAAATATTTGCTCATGCTCACAAGTAAAGGAGTAAAACTCCCTGAAAACCTTGACGCAGATGTGTTTAGGACACACCCTCAGCATTACGAATATCAAGAACAACAACGAGAAAGGGAAATCCGAGACCCTGAACAAAACATCTCGGATCAAAACATACCAAAACAACATACACCAATGCAAAATATCCCAGAGCGAAACATACCGTTCCAAACACCGTTTCAACCTAGGATCAATACAAGGGAAGAACTATTCCCTCGGCAAAATAATGTACCTTTGGCTGCCCTTACTCAACAAATGCAAATGTTGCAAAGGCAAATGCAGGACATGCAGCAAGGGACGAGAGTACAATACTCTTTAAATGAAATGTGTCCTTATCCTTTTGACAGGAGATTACACATGATCCCTTTTCCTCCAAACTCAGACGTGCCTAAATTTGACAAATACGATGGAAAAAGTGATCCCCGTGATCATGTCAGAGAATTCTGTACCATGAGTCTTGAGTTTGCTCATGATGACACCTATCTGATGAGGTTATTCCCAAGAAGCTTGGGAGGGCAAACAATGGAATGGTTATCCAAAATTACACCACCTATCAGATTGTTTGATGAATTGGTTAACAAGTTCATAACACAATACTCCTATAACATCCAACATGCCATAAACATGCTAGACGTTTGCAACACCAAACAAAAGAACAACGAAACATTCATGATATTCCTTCAACGTTGGCGACGTATGGTATCACGATATCCTCGAGATATTCCCAAAAAGGAGAAAATGGAAATCTTCATCGACAACTTGAATGGTGAAATGAGTTACAGGCTAAAACTTGAATGCATACCGTCTTTCGCTAAATTGATTGAAAATGGCATTCAAGTAGAGTAAGCGTGTGTCAAAAAGGGAACACTCAAATTCTTCAAGGAAGGAACAAACTCATCAAACTACAATAACTAGAACAACAACAACTTGGACAAATCTTGATTCTGGACTCAAAACAAAAATGAAGGCAATAATGAGTCACATGATCCCAAATCTAAGCAACCAGTGCTTGCATTATCCGGAAATCCTCAGACTACGAAAAATCCTAAAAATGCTAATCCAAATGTTAACACATATGCACCAAACACCAATCAAGGACAACTCAACACAAACAACACCAACGATACTCAAAGCAAAAACACAAATCCAGGACCTAACAACAGTTCACGCGACAACACGAACAATTTCCAAAAGTGTGTCTTCACACTCCTGGGACAATCACTAGAATCAGCATTTAGAGAACTTCTGGCAAACAAAATTCTCTCCTTGCCTGCAATCAGCAACTATGAACCCCAAATCAAACCACCTTGGTGGAATGATTCGTACTATTGTGATTTCCATCATAACAACGGTCATCGCACGAACGATTGCATGAGATTGAAAAACATTGTGCAAGACATGATTGATCGAGGTGACTTAACGGTAGATGGTCTCAAAACAAATGATGATCATGGAGCCTTTAAAAATCCTCTTCCAAATTACAACAAAGATGGAGCTTCAACCTCGAACGATACACGCGGAGCTCATATCAACCATATTTACAACAACACCATAAATCACATATCAGCTGAAGATCATCAAGTAAATGTCATCACCATTCGAGATCAACGTGATCATGAATCTATCAATGTAACAACCCAAACTCAGAAATATGTCTTAAAAGGACATACTATGCCTACAACTACTACATCAAAAATCCAATATGATTTGGTTAGCCAACTACGAAAAACTCCAGCTCAGATATCTATACTAGAATTGCTGAAACTATCACCCAAACACAAAAACATATTGGAACAAGTGCTATTGGAAACCAATGTACCTCAAGATCTGGATGCGGACAGATTTCAAGCCATGGTCACCCATATGATAGGACCTCATAATCTCACCTTCTCAGAGCATGACAATGCTTCCTTGAGTCATCCGCATAACACTCCTCTCCATATCGAAGTCATCGTTTGCAAACACCGAGTAAAAAGAGTCTTAATAGATGGAGGAGCTGGACTTAATATATGTACTTTAAAGCTTATCCGTGCATTAGGCTTCCCAGAAGAGTCTATTGATCCCTGTAAAAAGATTACCATAAAGGCCTATGATGATGAGGAAAGGTCCTCTAAAGGAACTGTGATGTTACCCATTCAAGTGGGACCAGTGCAAAAAGATACTATGTGTCAAGTCTTAGACATAGATCTCACCTACAATATTTTGTTAGGGCGACCCTGGATACATGAAATGCAAGCAATGCCTTCTATGTATCACCAGTGTGTCAAATTTCCTTATGACGGACAAGAAATCTCCATATCGGCTGATCACAATCCATTTCAACATTGCAACGCAATGGGGGCAGCCCAGGACAGTTTAGTTCCTCATAACAGAGAAAAGCAACGATCTTCAACATCAGATCTACAAACAGCAAAGCCCAATTCATTATCTAGAGATTTCAAACAACAAATGCAAATCAAAGACCAATGTATGGGAGAATACTCTTTGGAACCCCTATGTTTGGCCAAATTACCGACATCACCTAGATCTCATGGATTGCCTACTACATCAACACATCTAGTAACTCAGCCCATCACCAAATTTGATGGTACCTTCATCCAATTGGGCACTCTAGCACATGAATCAAAAGATAAAGACATTCTTAACTGGTTATACAAAGATGAGAAGAAGATAACAGAGCAGCTCCTCTGGACATTGTTCTACCAACACACCTATATGGAAAAGGATACTTAATCATGCAACAAATGGGATATGATGGTAAAAGACCTATTGGGAAACGCAAAGAAGGAGTCACTGAACCCATAGATCTTCCTTCATAGCCCAGTAGAGACAAAACAAGATTGGGTTGTAAGCTCACTTTCCTATTAAGAAAGCCACCCCGCATAACTACGAAACCTCAATGGAAAGTAAAGAAGAAGTACAAAGAAGAATCCTGGCAGGAAGCACTATTTGAGTCAGCAAAAACAATCCGCAAGGCACGGGAACGTCAAGAACAAAAGTTACATAAGGAAAAGCTTCTAAGTCACAAGAAGGCCATATCTGTAGCAGTAGCTCATATTCAAGATCCACTATTTCAAGAACAAATAAAATCATCTCAGGATACCGTTATTTCTTCCCAAGGAGGCACAGTCTATGAACAAATACAGAAAGTAGAAGCAGGATCTGACACCGAATCAACAAAAACTATCAAAATGGTATCCATTATCAAAGATTTATTTTCACCATACAACATACCAGTTTACAGCACTGATAGAATCTAGGATGATGCCTCAGAGACTGATTCAAATGAATATGAGTGGGGTACCTGCTCAAATGCTACTATAGATATCCCTAATAACATTGGCACCATACCCCTTTCTTAGGAAGAGCATAACGCAGAAGATAAACCTCTTGAATTTGGACCACAGAACATTTATGACGCCAAGGAAAGTGAACAAAAACATTATGAACAAGTCTATACAGAAGATAATACCATTGAAGACCTCGACGAAATCTTGGACTTCTTTAAAATCAAGAACAATCATGATGAAACCTCTGTCTTGACACTTACAGTAGCAGAACTTAATCCACCCAACGATTCCTTACCACTTGTCTTTCCTGACCTCATAAACTGGGATGAACCTGAAATCCATGATATACCAATTTTCCCAGATGATGAATCTATTATCCACTACCTATGTACCGTTAACCCAGAAATAGGCTCTACCAGTGAACAAAGTAACGATGTCTGCCAATCAGGGAGTGCTAAGTCTCTCAGTCGCAAAAATGAACCAAGTAAAAGATCTGGTGCTGAAAACCAGTCAATGGCAGCTCTAGATCACAAAAAAGTAAAAATAAAGGACGCATCTGAGGGTGAAAACCTTTTTAAGACACCTAATGATGGGAGACTTGACACTCTTCTTGAGCAATTTCATAAGCGATCACCCATATTGATTGAGCCCACTCAATCAATCAACATTGGTACCATAGAAGCAGTAAAAAACATACACCTTGCAGAATCTCTGATAGAGGAGGAAAGATCAGCATTTATCATTTTCTTTAAAGAACAAAAAATTAACTTTGCTTGGTCATATGCCGATATGCCCGGAGTCAATCCACACTTAATCATGCATCACTTGTCCATCTCTTCAAGAGTTAAACTAGTCAAACAAAAGCTTTGAAAGATGAATCCATAGGTGGCACTCATGGTCAAAACTGAATTGAAGAAACTATTGGATGTCGGATTCATCCGACCCATTGACTATGCATAATGGATTTCTAATATAGTACCAGTATCAAAACCAGACGACAGTATCAGAATCTGCACTAATTTTTGAGATGTCAACAAAGCTTGTCCAAAAGATGACTTTCCTCTGCCCAGTATTGACATAATTGTAGACCTTATAGTGGGCCATGCAATGCTCTCACTAATGGATGATTTCTCAGGCTATAATCAAATCAAAATAGCCCCGGAAGATCAAGATAAAATTGTGTTCACCTATCCTTGGGGAACGTACTGTTGGAATGTTATGCCTTTTGGCTTAAAAAATGTAGGGCCTACGTATCAAAGAGCAATGACAATAATCTTTCATGACATGATGCACACATTTATGGAAGATTACGTGGATGATTTACTAGCTAAATCCTTCACTAGAGCGGAACATCTAAGCATCCTCACAAAGATATTTGATCGATTGGAGAAATTCCAAGTCAGGCTCAACCCTAAGAAGTGTGTCTTCGGGGTTACATCAGGCAAGTTACTAGGCTACATAGTCTCAGCTAAAGGTATTGAAGTAGATCCCACAAAGGTCCAAGCCATTATGGAGATGCCACCACCAAAGAATATCAGTCAACTCAGATCTCTACAAGGACGACTCCAATCAATCAGGTGATTCATCGCTCAACTAGCCGATAAAAGTCTACCATTCAATCATTTACTACACAAAAATGTACCATTCAGATGGGAGGCCAAGTGTGCAGAATATTTTTATCAAATCAAACAGTACCTGATGAATCCACCAGTTCTAGTACCACCAGTCGCAGGAAAGCCACTTATCTTATATATCTCAACAACAGATATATCGCTGGGGGCACTATTAGCACAAGAAGATCAACAAGGAAAAGAACGAGCCATCTACTACATCAGTAGGACATTAAATGGCTATGAAATCAACTATACATTCATTGAAAAGGCTTGCCTAACAGTGGTCTTCGCATTTCAGAAGTTCCGACATTATTGCTAGCACACACCATTAAGCTAGTAGCAAAAATTGATCCTCTCAAATATCTACTCAGCAAAGCAGCTCTTACTGGACGATTGGCTAAATGGGTCATGATTTTTAGTGAATTTGACATCCAATACATAGAAAGACGAGCCATCAAAGGACAAGCAATTGCAGATCAACTAGCCGAAGCACCACTACTAGGCAAACAAACTATGGAGATTGAATTTCCGGACAGGGACGTTCTTGCTCTTTTTACCAAACAATGGACTCTATACTTTGACGGATCCTACACCCAACATGGTTCAGGTGCTGGTATTCTTTTCATCACTCCAGAAGGACACACTATACCAAGATCATATAGGCTTATGTTCCCATGCACAAATAATGTGGCTAAATATGAGGCATTGGTTATAGGCATCAAAATGGTTGTAGAATGGAAAATCACGCAGTTAAAGTCTATGGAGATTCACAACTAGTCATCAATCAGATCAACAATGAATATCAAACAAAGGATGACAAGCTGCTACCCTACAAATGAATGGTGGATGACTTCAAACAGTATTTTGTGCACATCACCTTCGAGCAGATACCAAGGTTGAACAACAAAGCAGCCAATGCCATGGCTACTATTGCTTCATTACTACAAATTCCAGAGCAACAGAGTCATTACGAGTTCCTGGTAGAGCAACTGTTCTCCCCAGCCTATGACCACTCTAAATCCCATGTTATCTATGCCTTGACTGGTTCAGATTCTCTGTTATATGGACTGATATACGACTACCTTAAGAATAATATCTTACCCATTGACCAATCCCGTAACCAAAAATGTAATTTTATCCGGCAAGCTGGCCGTTATACCCTTACCACTGATACTTTGTACCATCGAGGTCTAGATGGTACTCTTCTTCGTTGCCTTGATCGTAATGATTTTGATTCCACTTTACACAAGATTTACGAAGGTATTTGTGGAACACATTCAAGTGGGACTACTCTTGCTAAAAACCTTTTAAGGATGGGATACTACTGGCCTACAATGGAGAAAGATTCTTACCACTTCGCCAAGAAATGTCCGAAATGCCAGATCCATGGGAATCTGATACATGCACCAACACAGGAACTACAACCATTTACAACATCCTGGCCCTTTTGTCAGTGGGGACTAGACTTAGTTGGCAAAATTCATCCTTCATCTTCAAATGGACACAAGTTCATTATAACTACAACAAAATTCTTTACCAAATGGATAGAAGCAGTTGCCATGACCACAGTAACTGGGAAACAAATTGCCTCTTTTATCCTAAATTATCTGATCTGCAGATATGGTATTCCAAGTTCAATCATCACAGATAATGGATGACCTTTCAAAAACCAAGATGTACAAGAACTATGTGAAAAGTTCAAAATCCAACATCGGTTCTCTACACCATACTACCCACAGGGAAATGGTCAAGCAGAAGCATCCAACAAAACAATACTGAAGATTCTCAAGAAAACAGTGAATGATGCAGGCAAAGATTGGCACGTACAACTTAATCCAGCACTTTGGGCATACAAAACCAACATCCATACGCCTACAGGAGCAATACCATACTCATTGGTATATGGATCAGAAGCCATTTTACCTCTGGAGGTAGAAATCCCATCTCTCAGAGTCTCTTTGAAAGATTTAATCCCAGATGAAGAGTATCAAGTTAACCGATTGCAAGAACTTGAACTATTAGATGAAAGACATCAGCATGCTTACACTCATCTCAAAGCATACCAGCAACGCATGTGCCGCAGCTATAACCACAAGGTCATCCCTTGCAACTTCAAAGTTGGTGATCTAGTCCTCAAAGAAAATTCTAAAAACCAGCAAGATCGGGAAAAGAAAGGAAAATTTGAGCCTAACTGGTTAGGTCCCTATGTCATCATATCAGCCTATGGATCAGGCACATATCAGCTAACAACTTCAGAAGGAGATGTGCTCAAAGAACCAACTAACAACAGTCACCTGAAGAAATACTATACCTAAGGAAGTCTAATGCATGGAAAAAGCCAAAACAAGCAAAAAAATAAAAAAATCCAGAAAAAGCAAATAACAAGGTACAATAAAAGCAACTGGTGAAAACCTGGTAACAGGCGCTATTGTGAGAGGATGACTCCTCTATCTATATCCACAGTCTTCTCTTCACCATAAAACACTATCGGCCATCACTCGACACTTAACAAAAATCCATTCAGGACATACTTAGCGTAGTCATTATCCTGGTCCATCTATATATCCTCTTACCACCTTCCACCATGGCTTGAAAATCACTGTACACATTCATGTCAAGAGGAACACTCAGCTAGGGGCAACAAATCATCAAAATTTGCAACACATTCAAGACATCGAAACTATTGGCAAAAACTCAAAACCAAAGCATCCAATGAACAAAAATAAACTTCATCACAAAAGCAACAACAAAGCCGCATAAGAAATACCAAAGATGGATGATTTTCTGAAATACTAAATGTTGCATTATCGCATAAAATCTTGACTATTTTTGCATTTTGAACTTTTTAAATTATTGGATTCTTTGCCTTTTCTCACTAAAATGCTTCAAAGGTAGAGATCATGGGGAAACTCCAATATTTTCTTAGTCTTCTGTCTGGGAGGCAATCATTTGTACTGTGTGAATACTTGCCTCGAGACGTGATACATTGAATGTCACTGAAAGCATGATTCCGCTTCACGCATACAAATGATTTAATCTTGTCTGTTTATACGCAATCTGCACTCTAGTTGTCCTGGTTCAATTATACCTTGACACTTGTGCTATCTTGCAAAATCAAACATCATGTAAATTTTTCTCAGGTCATTATGGTTCAATTATACCATTATGCTTGTATAAATTTTCAACATATCCCAAAATCAAATCAATGCTCAATGATGACACTTATTTCGAAAGCAAATAACATATGGATATATCAGGATGGCAAATATAGAATGAGGATGCTCCAAAAACAATTAGTTGCATATCATTTTACAATTAGTTGCATATCATTATCATACATCTCATTTTCAAGATACATCTCACAGCATATCATTATCATACATCTCATTTTCAAGATACATCTCACAACATATCAAAGCATACATCCTGCATCATACATTATATCATATATTTAAGCATTGCATCATCATAAATTAAAGAAAAAAACGCATAGCACATACATCCATGTAACACACCACATGATCAAAGACAATGATGCCGCATATATATATATATATCTCAAAAATGATCAAAATGTACAAAATCTGTCGTATCTGTGCCTAGTACAAAGAATACAATGATAAAAAATACAACGGAGACAATGTCTCTCAAGTATGGCTATCCCCTAATGGAGATGGTCTAGCTCCAGAAGTCCCCACCCTTGGATCTCCAGGGGGATCATGTCTCGATGGCCCTGTCACCCCTCGGCTCTCTGACTGTAACCCAGTATCTCGAGATCGACTGGATCTCGACTGTGTAAAGCTCTGTACTCGGCGATCCCTTGGTACCATAGCCTCATAGTGACGACGGTAGTACTCCACCTCCTGAGCTCTCAAAGATAGCTCTCTTAGGGTGTCTCTCATCAGACCACCCGCTGCTGCTCTCTGCACGCTCGCTGCAAGCTCCTCCGTCATTGAACAATCTGGCAAACTCGTCTGTCATGCCCGCATCCAAAATCTCTGGGGCATAATCCCATATCTGGCCCGCTAAGCTGACAAACTCCTCTACCATCACCGCACTATCAATAGTCAGACCCCAATCTGGTATGTCCTACCTCTGGCGTGCATACAAACAGGCCCCCTGAGGTATACCCTGCTGTTGACCAAATTATCGCAAAACTCTGGTGACCACGAACCTCTCGATCATGAATGGGGTCCTCTCGATCAAGTATCTCATCATGAAAACATAGGGCATCTCCAGCCCGTCCTCTGCCCATACCTCACACCCTGTATACGGTCGCCAAGTGATCGTATCAATGTCATCTAGCACTCTCCTCTAATGCTCTAGTCAGCCCAGCTTACGCTGGACAACTAGACCCCTGTAACCATAGGCATAGGCACGTCCAATGGGCCTATCTCTGTTTGCTAATGGCCTAGCTGTCGGAATGTGCTCCCAGCACCATACTTGTAGGAGCGTCACGCCAGTTGACAAACTGCCATAACCCAGGTATACCACCTCGTGCAAATCCCTGTACAGATGGGCTAGCATAGCCGATCCCCACGCGAACCTACGACCCTATGTCACCATATCCTCTAAAACCAGCCCCCATCCCATAGATAGTCCCTTCGACCTGCGGTTGGGACATAGAAAGCCACCTATAAACCCTGCTAGTACTGATGGAAGCGGTGCATAATCCAAGTCTGGGAACTCCTACCAAGGGATCTCATATCCACATACTGTCTCATCATGGAATATGCGATGAAGTGCCTCTGTACCGCCCTCCTCTGACTGCTCATAAGGTAGTAGTGAACCTACTACTGGTATGCGTAGAATCCTGTAATAGTCCTCTGGCGTGACTGTCGTCTCACCCGTGGCAAAGTGGAAGGTGTTCATGTCGCTGTGCCACCTCTCTGCGAGCGTTGTAAGTAAACCCCGGTTCACAGTGAACCGAGGCATATTCAATAGGGAAGTAAGATCGCATCTCTCGATAATGTCAAGGTCGGCCTGTGTCAACCGTGGTATCAAAGTCCAAGGCCTAGGAAATCGCTCACGCGACTGAACCACGCCTAATCGCTCTTGTCAACCAGCAAAACAAGTCCAATATCAGTTTCCAAATCAAAACAAAGATATCAAAATCAAAATCACATCAAAAACATGAAACAATTTGCTCATCTACATCAAGTTCAACATCCTATCATTTCATATCAGCTTGTAAAACAACTCAAGTTATCAAAAACCATATCAAAACTTGTAAAACAACTCAAGTCTCCAAATCACATAAACTTGTAAAACGACTCAAGTTTCCCACCCATATCAGCTTGTAAAACAACTCAAGTTTCCAACCCATATCAGCTTGTAACACAAATCAGGCTCCACACAATGAACTTGAAACACAGTGCAAAAACAAATCATACTTTGATCAAAACAACACATTAATATCTATGCATAACTTGAAATATCACAAATCAAAACAAGTTATATCCACACTCATATTGGACAAATCAATAAAAACCATGACAACAAAACACAACAATGCACAAATTACACCTATCCTGACAAAAACTGACCTTATCCTATCAATTTTTCTCATTCACAAATCACCTCATCTCACAAATTTTTTTCTGATGCACTAAAATAGATTGTCTACGTGCTAAAATACACCCATGCGCTAAGCTGTTTTCCCTACGTGCTAATCTATTTACCCTATGCGCTAGACTGACTCTACGCACTATCCTTTTTCCCCCATGCGCCACCCAACCTACCCTATGCACTAAAACCGATTTATGCGCTAACCTATAACATGCTGGCACTACCTATTTAACCCTATGCGCTAGGTCTATCCTACGCGCTAAATCCCCTTACCCATGTGAACTGCTGTGACCCCTATGCGCTAGGTGTAACTCAAGCTCTACCCTGTTGACCTGACGCGCTACCCTGTGTTCAACATGTGCTATTCTACCACCATGCGCTAACCTAAAACTTTAATGCGCTACCCTATTTGTTTCAGACGTAGCCCTAACTTAAAATGCTATGCGCTACCTAAATTATCGTATGCGCTAAATTATGACTTCTACGCACTAAACCGATGAAACCGGATTTCAAAAATAAAAAACTAATCAAAAACGACAAAATAAAAAATCAAAACAGGGTCAAAGGCGTTGACTTACTGGTGGTCCATATGCAACAGGTCGCCAGTACCTCCAAACGCGCTCAAAATGATGCCTGGAATACGGAATGGGCATTTTGACTTCTCTCCAAAATCTCTTTCTCCAAAGTCAACAGTGCACAAATGAATCAAATCCAAGCACCTTTCCCCTTTTATAGGAGAAAAATGAAATTAGGGTTAGGGAAATAGGCCTGTAATTTGCTCGCGGTCTCCCTTATACCCTAAAACGTGTAAATTATCGAGAGATGAATCAATTTAAACATTTCACATAGACAAAATCATACACACCAAACACACATAACCAAATCCAATCAAAATTTTCCAAATATTGATTCATCTCCCGAGGGGGCATCACCATCAAATATCGAATCTGGGGCATCACACATCAAATCAAATCTGGGGCACGACTTGAAAATCATAAAATCAACATAAAATTTCATTTGATCATAAATCATGATAACACATCATTTTCTTTGAAATAACATGTGCACACACGTCACTTCAAAGAGGGGCAAAATGTAGATGTATAAAAATGACCATATTCCTAAATGAATATTTTATGTTCATTTCTCTATTTAATTAAATCTAATTTAATTGAATCACCCACATTCTTCTATTTAAATTAAGTAAATTACTCAATTTATTTAAATTAAATTCACTAGACTTCTTTTTGCCATTTAATGAATAAATCATTTTATTCAATTAAATCCCTTCTATCCACTTTTAATTAAATTCAAATTTAATTAAATAGTTTATCCTAAATTGAATAAATCTAATTTATTTGATTTCTCCAATTGCAACCAAATTGAATGAAATTCATTTTATTCAATTAAAATCCTATTATCCCTCCATCCACTTGCAAAATCCTACATCTCCCACTTGCTTCTTAAACCCTATTCCTAACCCCCCTTCTAGACTCTTCTAATCACTTCTAAATTAACCTAACCCATCTTTTAAACTTTGTCACATCCCTAAACAAAGGGAAGTCACTTCTCAAACCCTCAAAGTCTTCAATAACCATTAAAGGCTCCAAGTCTCCAACAACTTTCTCTTACAAACCATTAATGGTTAACTCAACCCCCTTGCATGATTAGAGACTTTCTCTAAACTCAACCTCCATGTAACCCAAGGGTCTCATCAAGCATTCATTGCTTTGACCATGGTTATCCCTTAATTATTTGCACAAGGGTTTATCCTTTGATAAAAGCTTAATCCAATGGGTAATCTTAACTTAAGCTTGACCCTTACCCCCTACGATAACCATGAGGTCTTCTCAGGCATTTAATGTCTCCAACCCCTTTTCTCAACCAGTCTTATGTTGACATTTGTCACCATTTCATTGGTGCCAATTGCAAACATGGATTCCCAACTTTCAAACTTGGCCCTTGATTAAACCTTTCAATCCTGGCCATCCATTGCCCTATTTTTGCTATAAATAGAGCTCTCATTCTTCCATTTTTGATAGATCCAAGTCTTTAGTATCATACTTATGCTCAAATACATTCAAGCTTTCACATTTCATATATGCTCATCATTTAGCCTCTCTTTTAAAAAGGAATTAATCTAATTATGCTAATTTAGAGTATGTTCCTTATCATATAGCTTAAATCATTGAACTAATATAGTATGCTAGGATAGTTTGTTTACTAACCTTGTCATCTTATAGTTAGTTTATTGCATTTCTAGAATCATGCATAGCTTAGGATGCATCTCATATTAAAATCAACAAAAGCATCCCTCATTCTTGCTTTTGCCATCCCTAAACCATTTTGCTCAGTGATCTGAGAGCAAAAACATTGGTTTGAGGGACAGTGCAAGATAGAGAACCATGGAACCATCCTTGGGAAGCTGAGTTATGCTTCATAACTCCATAGCTTGCACCAAGAAGTCTTGTGGGTGTGTGAGCAAGGCTCCATAGAGCTCCATTTTTTGCATTTTGAGTTCTATCAACCCGCTTTTGCCACATACAAAGACTATTGCAGAAGAATTGATCGACATGGTGATGATATCTTCTGAATGGAACAAAAAGTAGATGAAAGCCTTAAAGATTATCTTGAGAAGTTTCTATTTAGTGTCAAGAAGTCGAAGCATAGTACCTTGAGTCAAGAATCCCTGAAATTAATTTTTCTAAGGGGAATCAATGAGGATTGTATTGAAGTACTTGACGTTATGGAGAGAGGAGACATTACTCAAGCTGAATGGGATGACATTAAGAAGATTTGTTAGAAATACTCTAGAGCTTCTGCCAAGAAGGGTAGATACTATAGGCTTGGATCTACAACATCAAAAGAATCTTCAAAAGTCTCCAGGATGGAGATAAATAATCCGTTAAAAGATTTCAAGGAAGACATTATCAACAACATGGTAACACAAGTGAGTATACTTCTGGCCAACAAGAAATATACTGAAGCAGAAGCCATGTTGTCAGAATACTGCCCCCATTGCAGAAAAAAGAAGAGGGATTGCAAATACAGAAACATTTCAAGCATTGAGAGAAAGCGAGAGTACCCATAATTTAGACCACTTGAGGATGAGGAAGGACAAGTCTTCTTTGTTTCACAAAGGAGACCATGGGCACCAAGACAAGGTATGCCTCAAGACCCTCTTTCTTTCAATCATCCTTTTGTAAATCCTAATGCTAATTGTGTGTGGAAAAAGTGGGTCGATGAAACTTAAAATGTGAAAAATATTGTTCAAAGAGACTTGTCCACACACCCACAAGACTTCTTGGTACAAGTTATGGAGTCATGAAGAATGACTCAACTTCCCAAGGTAGGTTCCATGGTTCTCTATCTCACAAGGTCCCTCAAGCCAATTCCTTTTATCTCAAATCACTGAGCAAAGTGACTTAGGGATGATGAATGCAAGAATGAGGGATGCTTTAGATTGATATTAACATGAAATGCATCCTATTGATGCATGATTCTATGAATGAGTTAAACTAGATTATAAGATGACAAGGTTAGTAGCAATACTATCCTAACATGATATACTAGTTAATGATTTAAGCTAATGATAATAGAAATACTCTAAAATGCTTATTAGATTAATTCATATTACAATAAGAGGCTAAATGTATTGATAAAATTGAGCATAAGTGAGATACTAAAAGCTTGGATGATCTTTGAAATGGAGGAATGAGAGCTCTATTTATAGGGAAAATAGAGCAATGAAAGGTCAAGATCGAAGGAGTTAATCAATGGTCAGGATTGAAAGTTATCAATCCATGTTTACAATTTTCACCAATAAAATGGTGACAATTGTCAACATAAGATTGCTTGAGAAGAGATGTAAGAAGCATTAAATGCTCGAGAAGACCTCATGGTTACCTTAGAAGGTAAGGGTTAAGGTTAGGTTAGGATTACCCATTGGATAAAGCTTTTACCTAAAGGATAAACTCTTGTGCAAAGGTTAAAGGGATAACCATGGTCAAAGAAATGAATGCTTGATGAGATCCCTGGGTTAGAAGAAGGTTAAGTTAGTCAAAAAGTCTCTAACCATGCCACTAAGGGTTAGTTAACCATTAATGGTTTGAAGACTTTGGGGACAAAATTTGTAAGAGTCCTTCCAAATTTAGGGGTATTCAACAAGTTAGCTTGTTGAAGGCATAAAGGCTTTAATGCCTTTTGAAGACTTTACTCCAAATTTGAGAAGTGACCTCCTCAAATTTAGGGAAAAGGGATAATGGATGGGTTTAGGCCAATTGATTAGGATTAGATGGGTTCTAGAAGAAATTAGGAAGAGGGTTAGGATGCAAGTGGGAGATGTAGGAAAATGCAAGTGGATGAGGGATAATAGAATTAAAATAAATTGCTTTATTTCAATTTGGTTGCAAATTGGGGTAAACTATTTAATTAAATGTAAATTTAATTTAAAAAAGTAGAGAGAAGGGATTTAATTAAATAAAATGATTTATTCAATTAAATGATGTAAAGGGCCTAAGTGAATTTAAATAAATAAATTGAATAATTTATTTAATTAAATAGAATAATGTGGGTGATTTAACTAAATTAGATTTAACTAAATAGAGGAATGAGAATAAAATGAACATTAAATATTCATTTAGGAATACGGTCATTTTTATACGTCTACATTTTGCCCCTCTTTGAAGTGACATGTGTGCACATGTTGATTCAAAGAAAAATGACGTGTTGTCATGATTTGGTTATGATCAATATGATTTCATGTCAAGATGTTCACGTCGTACCCCAAATTTGTTAAATGATGCTCCAGATTTGATAAATGATGTTGATAATGCCCCCTCAAGAGATGATCAAAATTTTCAAAATTTTATTTGTTTTGATAAATTTGATTGCATTTTAAATTTTTGTTTATGTTGAATGTGATATGTTGATTCATCTCCTGATAATAATGTTTGTGTTGGTTAGAAATGAGACTACGAGCAATTTACATGCTCGTCCACGCAACCCTAATTTTCATTTACCCTATAAAAAGGTAAAAAGTGATTTATTTTGTCTCATTTTTGCATGTTGACTTTGGAAAAAGTGACACTTGGAGAAAAAGACAAAATGCCGATTCCTTTTGCTTCTCATTGATTCGAGCGCGTTCGAAGGTATCAGAGGCCCGCCACGTATGGACCATCGGTAAGTCATCCTTTTTTACCCCTATTGGATTTTTGTTTTGTCATTTTTGATCATGTTTTTGAATTTTTACATGCAAATTTAACGGTTTAGCACGTCGGGGTTAAATTGTAGCGCATACGATAGGTTTCATAGCACATAGAGTTTAATGAAGTAGGGTAGCATCCAGGTAGATTAGGATAGCGCAGCGGTAGGTTAGAGTAGCGCATAAAGATAGGTTAGCGCATTGCGGGCAAAGGGTGGCGCATAGGTGAAAAGGGGTAGCGTGTAGGAAAGACCTAGCGCATAGGGTTAGCCAGGGCTTGCATGGGTAGTATAGGATAGCGCATAGGTATGACCTAGCGCGTAGGATTAAAAGCATGATGCAGAGACCAAGTAGGATAGTGCATAGCATAGAAGTAGCATAGAGGGTAGTTTAGGTGACGCGTGGATAGGACAGGGTAGCACATAGCCAGCAACTTAGCACGTAGGGTTAATTGGGTAGTGCATTGATAGGACAAGCTAGCGCATAGCCGTCACTTAGCGCATAGATAAGATTGTTTAGCACATGAGCCGAAAAATTTGGGTAAAGTATGATTTTGGATGAAAAAAATAGGTAGGTTTTTGCCAGTTTTGTTGGGATGGGTGCGAATTGTCAGTTTGCGTGTCTGCTATCATTATTTTGATAAGTTGTCCAATATGAGTTTTGATATAACTTGATTTTATTTGCAATGTTTCAAGCTGATTTTGATCTGATGTTGATTTGATATGATGTCGATTTTGATATGGTTGTTTGATATGAACTTGATTTGATATGCATTGTTTCAAGTTGATATATATGTTGAACTTGAGTTGTTTTACAAGTTGATATGGTTGTGGAACTTGAGTTGTTTTACAAGTTGATATGAATGTGAAACTTTTAGTTGTTTTACAAGTTGATTTGATTGTGAAACTTGGGTTGTGTTACAAGTTGATGTAATTGTGGAACTTGAGTTGTGTTAGAAGTTGATATGATTTGATATGATGTGGAACTTGATTGGATTTTAAATGTTTGAAGTTGATATGAATTTGATTTTGATATGAATTAATTTGATGAGGAAACTGATATTGGACTTGTTTTATTTGTGACAGGAGCACAGTGGAGTTGTTCAGTCGCGAGAGCCATTTCTGAGACTGTGGTCATTGATACCATGATTGACATAGGTTGACAGGGATATCATTGAGAGGTGTGGCCTATCCTCTTTGTTAGAGATGCTCTAGTTTATCATTAACTGAGGCTTATTGACAACATTGGCCGAGAGGTGGCATAGCGATACCAACACCTTCCATTTCATGATAGGTGAGATCATAGTGACACCTAAGGATTGCTACCAGATTCTGCGGATTCCTGTGGTGGGTACATTGTTACCATATGAGTAGACAAAGGAGGGCAGGACAGAGGCACTTCACCAGATTCTACAGGATGATACGGTTTGCGGATATGAGATCCCCTGGTAGGAGTTCATTGATTTGGATTATGCTCCTCTACCATCAGTATTGACAGGATTCATAGGTGGTTTCTTATGTCTCGAACGTAGGTCAAAGGGACTATCAGTAGGATGGGGGTTGGTCCTGGAGGACATGGTGACACAGGGTCACTGATTCACATGGGGGTCGGCTATGCTGGCCCACTTATACAGGGATCTGCATCGGGCAGTGTACTTGGGGTATAGCAGTTTATCTGCTAGAGTGACACTGCTACAGGTATGGGCATGGGAGCATATTCCACACCCAGGCCTCTTGGGTGTGCATATGCATATGGATATCAAGGGATAGTTGTCCAGCGTAAGCTGGGCAAACTAGAGCATTGGAGGAGAGTGCTAGATGATATTGATACAGTCATCTAGAGATCGTACATGGAGTGTGAGGTATGGGTAGAGGATGGGATGGAGATGCCCTATGTCTACATGTCCTAATTTTTGATAGGGCAGATGCCCTTTGTTATTGAGAGATTCTGGCATAGCCGAGTGTTGTGGTAGTATGGTCATAAGTAGGGAGTTCCACAGGGAGCATGCTTGTATGCTCGACAGAGACAGGATATACCAGAGTGAGGACCCACTATTGATAGTGCGACGACAATTGAGGAGTTCTTTCACTTAGCCGGCCAGATATGGGACTACGCTTATGGGGTAGTGGATGCAGGGATGACAGAGGAGTTCGCCACACTGTTTACGACACATTTTGTGGCTAGGTTATCAGATCCAATGGAGATGATTCCTGCTTTTGACAATGATGAGGATGATGAGTAGCCTGAGAGGCTAGGGAGACAGAGCAAGGATGGAGAGGAGATGGATGTGGGAGGTGGGGATGGTGGAGGGGATGATGGTGGTGATGGTAGAGGAGGTCGCCAAGGTTGGCGAGGGGATAGAGGAAGGAGAGGAGATTAGGGGAGGAGAGGAGACCAGGGTGGAGATCGGGGGAGGAGAGGATACAGGGGTGGAGATGGTGGTGACAGAGGGGTTCGGGTGGAGAGATTATTGTGGTGAGCAGTGGTGGATAAAGGGAGAGGAGGTTTGGCTATTGGGGCTGGGGGTGAGGAGAGAGTAGGAGAGGTGATAGCAGCGGTGGGAGGGATTGACAAGTTTAGACGACTGGCTTAGAGGAGGAGGTCTGATGTGTTACCCCCACCAGCATCGAGGACTGGGAGAGGGATAGGGGGTACCACTTCATAGGTACCCATCCAGATGTGGATTCTGATGCACTGGGAGGATGCACAAATTAGGTCGCTACAGTTATCAGTGCAACACCAACAGACAAAACTACTAGCACATCAACGATAGATTACACAGCTGACCACGGAGCGGGATACAGTTTTGGAGCGGTTAGGTCAAGCTGAGGCTCGAGCAGAGGCTTTGGAGAGAGCGGTGGCGGGTGGCTCAATGAGAGATACCATGAGAGAGGTGGCTTTGAGAGCCAAGGAGGTGGAGTACTACCAGAGGCATTATGAGGATGCGGTGCCCAGGGAGCACTGAGTGCCGAGTTTTACGACTTTGAGATCCAGTCGATCCAGAGAGACTGGGTCGAGGACAAAGAGCAGAGGTGTGACATGGCCTCCTAGACATGATCCACTTGGAGATCTAGGTGCTGGGACATCTACTGCGAGACCGTCATCCCCAGGAGATAGTCATACCTGAGAGACGTTGTCTCCATTGTATTTTGATCATTTTGTTATATTGGCACAAACATGACATATTTTGTACATTGATCATTTTTGATATATATATATATATATATATATATATATATATATATATATATATATATATATATATATATATATATATATATATATATATATATATATATATATATATATATATATATATATATATGATACCATTTTCCTTGATCCTTATGTGATGTGTTATGGATGATGCTTTCTATATGATTTCAATTATTCTATGATGATGGTGCAATGCTTAGATGTACGTGATTTGATATGTGATGAATATGATGTGTTAATGCATGATGCTCATGTGATGTGTTATGGATGATGCTTTCTATATGATTTCAATTATTCTATGATGATGGTGCAATGCTTAGATGTACGTGATTTGATATGTGATGAATATGATGTGTTAATGCATGATGTTTATGAGATGTATCTTGAAAATGAGATGTATGATAATGATAATGAAATGATACTAATGGAAGATTAAAATGATATGCAACTAATTGTGAAATGATATGCAACTAATTTGAGCATCCTCGTTCTACATTTGTCATCTCTGTATAGTCACATGTTTTTGCTTTCTTTGTAGGTATCATCATTGAGCATTGATTTGTTGGGATATGTTAAAAATTTATACAAGCATAATTGTATAATTGCACCATAATGACCTAAGAAAAATTTACATGATTTTTGATATTGCAAGATAGTACAAGCCTCAAGGTATAATTGAACCAGGATGACCTGAGTGTGGATTGCGTATAAACAGATAAGATTAAACCATTTGTATGCCCAAAGTGGAATCATGTCTTCAATGATATGCTTTGAATCATGTCTCGAGACAAGTATTTGCACAGTACAAGTGATCGCCTCACAGAAAGAAAACTAAAAAATATTGGAGTCCCCATGACTTTCTCTAGCTTGATGCATTGTTGAGAAAATGTAGAGGATCCAATAGTTCAAGAGAGCACAAAAGGCAAAATAGTCAAAACTTCATGCAAGATGCAAACATTTGATACTTCAGAAAATCATCCATCATGTTTTATGAATCCCTTTAAGTGATCAATGTTTGGTTTTGTGATTGTTGATTTGTTTGCTAGATATGATTGTCTGAGTTTGCTACAAGTTTTGATGAATGCTGCCCCTAGCCGAGGTTTCCTCTTAATGTGGATATGTACAGTGATTACCAAGCCATGGTGAGATGCGGTGAAAGGATATGTGGATAAAACAGGATAGTGACTATGCTAAGTATGTCCTGGATAATGCGATAAAAATGTCAGGCGATGACCGATAGTGCTTGACTATGGATATAACGACTTGGTAGTAAAGATAGATAGAGGAGTTTTCCTCTCACAATAGCGCTTATTGCCAGGTTTTCACCAGTTGCTTTTATTGTACCCTTTTTATTTGATTTTTCTTGATTTTTGATATTTTTTGAGTTTTTTTGATTTTTTGACATTTTTGTGCATTAGACTGCTTAAGTGTAGTATTTCTTCATATGGATGTTGTTAGTTGGTTCATCGAGCACATCTCCTTCTGAAGTTGTTAGCTAATAAGCATCTGATCCATAGGCTAATATGATAACATAGGCACCTAACCAGTTAGGTTCAAATTTACCTTTCTTTTCCCGATCTTGCTGATTTCTAGGATTTTCCTTGAGTACTAAATCACCAATTTTAAAAATTCTAGGAATGACCTTGTGGTTGTAGCTTCTACACATGCGTTGCTGATATGCTTTGAGGTGAGTGTAGGCATGTTGGTGTCTTTCATCTAGAATTTCTAGCTCTTGCAGTCGGTTGACTCGATACTCTTCATCTAAAATTAGGCCTTTCAAAGAGACTCTGAGAGATGGAATTTCTACCTCTAGGGGTAAAATTGCTTCCGATCCATATACCAATGAATATGGTGTAGCTCCCGTACATGTGTGGATGGTAGTTTTGTATGCCCAAAGTGCTGGATTGAGTTGTACATGCCAATCTTTGCCTGCATCATTCACTGTTTTCTTTAGGATTTTCAATATTGTCTTACTGGATGCTTCTGCTTGACCATTCCCCTGTGGGTAGTAAGGTGTAGAGAAACAATGTTGGATTTTGAATTTTTCACATAGTTCTCACACATCTTGGTTCTTGAAAGGTCATCCATTATCTGTGATGATGGAACTTGGAATGCCATATCTGTAGATTAGATAATTAAGGATAAAAGAGGCAATTTGTTTCCCAATCATTGTGGTCATGGGGACCGCTTCAATCCACTTGGTAAAATATTATGTTGCAGTTATGATGAACTTGTGTCCATTTGAAGATGAAGGATGGATTTTGCTGACTAAGTCCAGTCCCCATTGGCAAAAGGGCCAAAATGTTGTGAATGGTTGCAGTTCCTGTGCTGGTGCATGTATAAGATTGCCATGGATTTGGCATTTAGGACATCTCTTTGCAAAATGATAAGAGTCTTTTTCCATTGTCGCCCAGTAATATCCCATTCTTAGAAGTTTTTTAGCAAGAGTAGGACCACTTGAATGTATACCATAGATACCTTCGTGAAGCTCTTGTAAAGCGGAGTCAGAGTCATTACGATCAAGGCAACGGAGAAGAGTACCATCTAGACCTCGACAATACAAAGTATCAACAGTGGGAGTATAATGGGCGGCTTGCCGGATAAAGTTGCATTTTTGGTTTTGAAATAGGTCAATGGGTAGGATATTTCTTTTAAGATAGTCATATATCAGTTCTATAATGGAGAGTCAGAACCGGTCAAGGCATAGATAACATGGGATTTAGAATGGTCATAGGCTGGGGAGAATAGTTGCTCTACCAGAAAATTGTAATGACTCTGTTGCTTTGGAATTTGCAGTAGTGAAGTGATAGTAGCCATTTCATCAACTGCTCTATTGTCCAACCTTAGTATTTGTTCAAAGGTGATGTGTACAAAACATTGTTTGAAATCATCCACCATTCATTTGTATGGTAGCACCTTGTCATCCTTCGTCTGATAGTCATTGTTGATCTAATTAATGACTAGTTGTGAATCGCTGTAGACTTTTAATTCTTTGATTCTCCATTCCATGGCCATTTTGATGCCTATAACCAGTGCCTCATATTCAACAACGTTATTTGTCCATGGAAACATGAGCTTATATGATCTTGGTATGGTGTGCCCTTTAGGAGTGATGAACAAAATGCCAGCACCTGAGCCATGTTGAGTATAGGATCCATCAAAGTATAGGGTCCATTGTTTGGTGGAAATAACAAGAACATCTTTGTCTGGAAATTCGATCTCCATTGGTTGTTTTTGAGGTAGTGGTGCTTCGGCTAGTTGATCTACAATTGCTTGTCCCTTGATAGCTCGTCGCTCTGTGTAGTGGATATCAAATTCACTGAGAATCATGACCCATTTAGCCAATCTGCCTGTAAGAGCTACTTTGCTGAGTAAATATTTGAGAGGATCAATTTTTGCTATGAGCTTGATTGTATGTGCTAGCATGTAGTGCCATAACTTTTGAGAAGCAAATACCACTTTTAGACAAGCCTTCTCAATGAATGTATAGTTGAGTTCATATCCGTTTAATGTCCTGCTGATGTAATAGATAGTTCGTTCCTTGCCTTGTTGATCTTCTTGTGTTAATAATACCCCCAGTGATGTATTTGTTGTTGAAATGTAGAGAATGAGTGGCTTCCCTACTATTGGTGGTACTAGAACTGGTGGATTCATTAGATATTGCTTGATTTAATAGAATGATTCTGCACATTTGGCTTCCCATCTGAATGGTACATTTTTATGTAGAAAATGGTTGAATGGTAGACTTTTATCTTCTAGTTGAGCAATGAATCGCCTGATTGACTGGAGCCGTCCTTGTAGAGATCTGAGCTAGCTGATGTTCTTGGGTGGTGGCATCTCCATTATGGCTTGTACCTTTGCTGGATCCACTTCAATACCCTTAGGTGAAACTATGTAGCCTAGTAACTTGCTTGATGTAACCTTGAAGACATACTTCTTAGGGTTGAGCTTGACTTGGAATTTCTCATCAAAAATCTTCTCCAAGATGCTTAAATGTTTTGCTCGTGTAAATGATTTAGCTAGTAAATCATCCACATAGTCCTCCATGAAGGTATGCATCATGTCATGAAAGATTGTTGTCATCGCTCGTTGATAAGTTGCCCCTGCATTCTTTAAGCCAAAAGGCATGCCATTCCAACAATGCGTTCCCCAAGGACAAGTAAACGATGTTCTATCTTAATCCTCTGGGGCTATCTTGATTTGATTATAGCTTGAAAAACCGTGCATTAGTGATAGCATTGCATGGCCTGCTGTGAGGTCTACAATTATGTTGATAACTGGCAAAGGAAAGTCATCCTTTGGACAGGCTTTGTTGACATCTCTAAAATTGGTGCATATTCTGATATTGCCATCAGGTTTGGAAACTGGTACAATGTTGGAAATCCATTCAGCATAGTCGATAGGTTGAATAAATCTGATGTCTAATAGTTTCTTTAGCTCAGCTTTGACCATGAGTGCTACATGTGGATTCATCTTTCTTAGTTTTTGCTTGACTGGCTTAGCTCCTGGAGCAATGGATAAGTGATGCATGATTAACTATGGATCAATCCTGGGTATATCTGCATATGACCAAGCAAAGTTGATTTTCTTTTCTTTAAAAAATTGGATAAACTGTTTTTTCTTCCTCTGTCAAAGATTCTGCAAGGTGTATGTTTTTGGTTGCTTTTGTAGTACCAATATTGATTGATTGAGTGGACTCAATCAATATGGGTGATCGCTCCTGATAATGTTCAGGAAGAGTGTCAAGCCTCCCATCTTTAGGTGCCTTAAAAAGGTTTTCACCCTCAAATGCATCCTTTATTTTTACTTTTTTGCGATCTAGTGCTGCCATTGACTGGTTTTCAGCAGTAGATCCTTTATTTTGTTCATTTTTGCGACTGAGAGACTTGGTACCCCCCTGATTGTAGATGTCGTTACTTTGTTCACTGGTAGAGTTTGTTTTTGGGTTAACGGTACACAAGTAATGGGTAATGGATTCATCATTTGGGAAAATTGGTATGTCACGAGTTTCAAGTTCGTCCCAATCTATGAGGTCAGGAAAGATAAGTGGTAAGGAGTCATTAGGTGGATCAAGTTCAGCTGCTGTAAGTGTCGGGATGGAGGTATCATCATGGTTGGCTAGGGTGTTAAAGAAGTTAAGGATTTCATCGAGGTCTTCGATGGTACTCTTCTGTGTAGACTTGCTCGTAATGTCGCTGCTCATTTTCTTTGGCGTCATAGATATTTCATGGACCAAATTCAAGTGGTCTAGGTTCTATGCTGTGTTCTTCTTGAGAGATGGGTGTATGAGTGTCATTTGCTGCAATATCTTCAGTAACATTAGAATAGCTGCCCCATTCATATTCATTGGAATTAGTCTCAGAGGTATTATCCCAGATTCTCGCAGTGCTGTGGACTAGTATGTTGTAGGGTGAAAACAAGTCTTTGATGATTGATACAAGTCTGATAGTTTTCTCTGATTCTGTATCGGATCCTGCTTCCACTTTTTGCATTTGTTCATATACTGTCTCTTCTCGGGGAGAAATGATGTTATCAGGAGGTGATTCTTCTTGGTTGGACACTGGTTCATGAATATGATGTGCTTCTGCAGTAGATGCTTCCTTCTTTTGTTTGATGGGCTTCTCTTGATGTTGCTTTCATTTTTGATATTCACATTCTTTGCATATTGTCTCTACTGACTCAAATAGTGCTTCCTGCTAGGAGTCCTCCTTGTATTTCTTCTTTTCTTTCCATTGAGGTTTTTGGTATTTGCTTGGTGTCTTCCTTGGTGGTAGAGTGTGTTCATAGCCCCATCTTGTTTTGTCTTTACTGAATTGTGAAGGAGGATCTAATGGTTATGTGACACCTTCCTGATGTTTGCCGATAGGTCCTTTGCCATTGTATCCCATTTGTTGCAAGATCAAGTAATCTTTTCCATACAGGTGTGTTGGTATAGCTACCTCCATAGTAGCCACTTTGTCTTCCTCCTCATCCTTGTATAGCCAACTAAGGATTTCTTTTTCCTCTGATTCATGTGCTAGAGTGCCTTGTTGGATAAATTTGTCATCAAACTTGGTGATGGGCTGTGTTGCTTGATGTGTTGATGCTGTAGGTAATCCATGAGATTTAGGTGATGATAGTAAGTTGGCCAAACACAAGGGTTCTAAAGAGTATTCTCCCATGCCTTGCTCTTTGATTTTTATTTTCTGCTTGAAATCCATAGATAGTGATTTAGAGTTTTCTTGTTGAAGATCTGGTGCTGAGTAACTTTGTTTTTCTCTGTTATGTGGAACCAAGCTGTCTTGGGCTGCCCCCATAGCATTACAATGTTGAAAAGAGTTATGATCTACTGATATAGAAATCTCCTGTCCATTGTAGGGGAACTTAACACACTGATGATAAGTAGAAGGTACTGCTTGCATTTCATGTATCCAAGGTCAACCCAATAAGATATTATATGTGAGGTCTATGTCTAAGACTTGGCACATAGTGTCCTTTTGTATTGGTCATACTTGAATTGGTAACATTACTGTTCCTTTAGATGATCTCTCTTCATCATCATATGCTTTGATAGTGATCTTTTTGCATGGATCAATAGATTGCTCAGAGAAGCCTAATGCACGGATAAGTTTCAAGGTACAAATATTGAGTCCAACTCCTCCATCTATTAATACTCTTTTGACTCAATGCTTGTAGACCAAGACTTCAATGTGGAGTGGAGTATTGGTGGATGGCTTAATGAGATATTATCATGCTCAGAAAAGGTAAGGTTATGAGGCCCTGTCATATGAGCAACCATGGCTTGGAATTTGTCAGCATCCAGATCTTGAGGTACATTTGTTTCCAATAGTGCTTATTCCAAGATGTCTTTGTGTTTTGGTGAAAGTTTAGCAACTCCAGTATAGATATTTGAGTAGGAGTTTTGCGCAATTGATTGACTAGATCATATTGAATTTTGGGTATGGTGTTTGTTGTTGACGTATGCCCCTTCAAGACATATTTTTGAGCTCTGGTGGTTACGTTGACGGATTCATGTTCACATTTGTCTTTGATTGTGATGATGTTTACTTGATTGTCCTCGACAGATATATGATTGATGGTGTTATTGTATATGTGATTAATACGAGCTCCACGTGTATCATTTGAGGTCAAAGCTCCATCCTTGTTGTAGTTTGGAAGAGGATTCTTAAAGGCTCCATGGTCACCATTTGTCTTGAGACCATCAACTGCTAAATCGCCTCTATCAATCATGTCTTGAACACTGTTTTTCAGTCTCATGTAATCATTTGTTTGATGACCTTTGTTGTGATGAAAATCACAAAAGTGTGAGTCATTCCACCAGGGTGGTTTGATTTGTAGTTCAAAGTTGTTGATTGCTTGTAAGGAGATAATTTTGTTTGCCAGGAGTTCTCTGAATGCTGACTCTGAGGATTGCCCTAGTGGTGTGTAAATGCATTTTAGAAAGTTGTTGGCGTTACCTCATGAGTTTGTATTAGGTCCTTGATTGGTGTTATTGCTTTGGGTATTGTTGGCATTGTTTGTGTTGAGTTGATCTTGATTGGTATTTGGTGCATAAGTGTTAGTACCTTGGTTAGCATCTTTTGGATTCTTTGTAGCTTGAGGATTACCTAATAACGCTAGTACTGGTTGCTTGGATTTTGCATCATTTGATGCGTTTCCTCCTTCATTTCCAGTGTTTTTGTTTTTGGTCTAGAATCTGGATTTGTCTAAGTTGTTGTTGTTTTGGTTGGTCTAATTGGATGAATTTGTTCCTTCTTTGAAGAATTTCAATGTTCCTTTCTTGACACATGCTTCCTCTACTTGGATACCATTTTCAATCAATTTGGAAAAAGATGGTATGCATTGAAGTTTGAGTATGTAATTCATCTCACTTTCAAGTTGTCGATGAAAATTTCCATCTTTTCTTTTTCGGGCATATCTCGAGGATATCTCAAAACCATACGTCACCATCATTGAAGGAATACCATGAATGTTTCATTGTTTTTATGTTTGGTGTTACAAACGTCTAGCATAGTGATAACATGTTGAATGTTGTAGGAATATTGAGTTATGAATTTGTTGACTAATTCATCGAATGATCTGATAGGAGGTGTGATTTTGGATTGTTTGTCCTCCCAAGCTTCTTGGGAATAACCTCATCAAATAGGTGTCATCATGGGCAAATTCAAGACTCATGGCACAAAATTCTCGAACATGATGACGAGGATCACTTTTCCCATCATATTTATCAAATTTGGGAATATCTGAGTTTGGGGGAAAAGGTACCATGTTTAACCGTCTATCAAAAGGATAAGGACAAATTTTAGTTAAAGAGTACCGTACTGTTGTCCCTTGTTGCATGTCTTGCATTTGTCTTTGCAACATTTGCATTTGTTGAGTGAGAGAAATCAAAGGCGCATTTGCCTGTCGAGGGAAGAGTTCTTCCCTCGCATTGTTTCTAAGCTGGAATGGTGTGTGCAGGGGTATGTTTTTCTCGGGGATGTATTGCTCGAGAAAATTCTGTTCTGGTAGATTTTTCTCAAGTATGTTTTGTTCAGGGTCACATGCTTCCTCCTCTCTTTGTCGTTCTTGATAGTCATAATGTCAAGATTTTGTTCTAAATATGTCAGTGTCAAAGTCATTAGGGAGTTTAACTCCTTTGCTTGTGAGCATGAGCATATATATTTTTTTGTCATTTTCAATGAGTCTTTCCACAAGTTTTTGAAATGAAGCGCTTTCTTGACACTCTTGGAGGAGTTCTTCAGAAATTTCGGTGTCTTCTAGATTTGGAATGTCAAAAGGATTTGATAATCTTCGATCCATGCTGGACTCTGGTTGTGTTTCGCGTTGTTTGTTTCGTTGAGAGCGAGTAACAATGGGTATCTAGTAGAAGCTTTCTATGACAAAAGGAAAAAACTTCTCTTCGATGTTTTGTTTAGGGGTTGGTGGTTCAAACTGCGGTATGTTGTAAGTGATGCACTCTTCGGTGAAGAAAGCCGGATTGATCTTTCCTCTTTGATTTAGGCATTGACTAAATGCTGATTTTTGACAGAATGCTCTACTCCTCAATGGTTCCTTGTCAAATTTGTTGGTTTTGTCTTGAAGATACAAGCGGATATGACAAAGGAATGTTTGATGAGATTTGAAGAGTTGGCGATTGATGTATAAAAATTTATTCTGTTTGGCAAGTTTCAAAGAACTGGGTTGTTGTTTCCTCAACTTAGTGTTATGATAAATACTCTTTCTTCTCAGAATATGAGGATTAGTCATGCATAAGCGATCAATGGTTTCCTTTGATTTGTTTTAGATTTAGTTATCTTGTTTTGGAAACTTAAGTTTTACTTTATCAAATGAAGGTTTAGATGCCCCCTCACGACAAAGCGTGTCAAATGATATGGAATACGAGCTTTCCCGATATGGAAACTCAATTTGACAACTTGGAGTTTTAAAACAAGTGTGTTTTAGGATAGAAATCCTTTTGATTGAAGGACCTGTTGATACTTGTGATGAGGTTTCCTGATTTTGATAGGAGAGATGTGTTTTATCTTGCAACTAGTTTTCAGATTTTGACAACTTTGTTCAACGGAAAACTTGCTTTGAGAATAGTTTTTGGTACTCGGTTTTGATTTTCTATTTGATGAAGTTCAGGCCGAGGAAGGAAAGCTTCCTAAATTGTTCTTAGATTTTTCAAAAATAGCCTCTATTTTGCCCCCCGTTTTCTTAGTTTTTGCTACGTGCTAAGATAGAAACACCATGCACTATAGAATTTCCTCAATGCACTATAGAATAGACTCGAAGCGCTAAGCTGCCATCTGCGATGCACTAACTGGTTTGTTTTGAATTTGTCTTGGTCACTAATGGTCTCCACGCGCTAATTCTTGATCCCCACATGCTAAGCTATTGCTTCAACACGCCAAAATATTTTCAAAAAGCGCTACTTTTAAACTGCTAGTGTTGGATTTTATGAAGCGCTAAAGTTCAAACTTAATGTGCTAAGATGAAGGTCGAGTGCACTAAAGAATGGTTTCTAAGCGCTAAGAGGTTTCTCTTACGTGCTAAACTACCCTGATAGTTTGGCTTGGTTGTTTTTCTGTAATTTTTGGAACTTTGTTTTTAGTTTTCAATGATGATGGATGATTTTCTGAAGTAACAAATGAAAGCACGACACAAAAGAAATAACCATTTTGCTTAGTCTAAACAATGAGTGTATGTTCTGTGAGGATGTGTTCAAATCCCCAATGTTTTAACAGGTTTAGATACAACAACATACAATTCAGTCAGACTCTTTATTCAAGGGTTATAAGTAATATCATAGCCCACTAGTCTCGATACTCCGTTAGCTCAAACAACCTTGTCACCCCCTAGGGGGCGCCCATTTTTTTGTCTTTTGCCAGAAATTAACCCAAAGTGAATTGTTTCACAATTGAGTAGTTATCTTGGGAGATATATGGTGAGCGATCTTGGTGGTGGATTCTTCCCCACCCTTGCACTATGATATTATAAATGTCTGGATACTGACTCGGCTCAAAGTTTCTATGCTAAAGTTCATAATCAGGCTTCCCGTTCGACCATCAATGATAAACTCCCTCAGGAGGCTTCCCAACCTTTAGAACAAAGGCTTTACATATCTCAAGGATACTGGGGGAAGGATAATCGCTGCACACAACCATTGAAAAGGACTTTTGTCACTTTCCACTTTTGATTATAGTGGGTTGGAACACTTGGTGTCAAAGTCGTTTCCCACTTAGGTCGTTCCCTTCACATCAGCCAAAGAATGACTTTAAGAGTTTTTCAACCCCTCGGGAAGGTAGGCCTGCTAAAAGATTTATTGCAATAAACACTGAAAGCGTAAGAGTGGTTTGGCTTTTTGATCACCCAGTTAAGGGGAGAGAATATTCCTTCTACTTTCGTAGCAAAGCAAACAAGTGTTCTTTTTAACTCTTCATTGCAATGATTTGTTAAAATCTATATGGAGATGTTGCTCCACAAAAACATGGTGTTTATTTTATCCCTTTAAAGCAATGATTTTTTGATCTAGGAAAAGAACCTGGTCAACAAAACAAATTTGATGTTTGGTTAACAAAAGAAATTGATCAAAAGGGGAAGATCTTCCCTCTTTAATTGTGAATGACTTTGGACATGTGTGATTCTTTTACTTTGCAAAAATTTGAAGTGGATCCTTTTATGCACCAAAGGATGGTGAAGTTCTTTTTAAACCCCTTTGTTTGCAAAAATGGAAAGATTGCCTTGTTCTTTTTAGAGCCCAAAGTGAAAATTTTCACCTAGAAAAAGCAAGAAAGATATTTTTTTTTTGTGGTTCTTTTTACTTGCCCAAAATAAGGTGAGGTCAATTTTATCCAACAAGAATTAAAAGACCTTAAATTTTAACTAACTTAACTAAGTTAGTAAAAATTTAAACCGTTGTAATTCGTAAACTAAAACTAAGCTCCACCTACAAGAAAACTATCAAAAATCTTGCAAAATACTAATCAAAATAGTTAGAAAAATCTTGGCTTTTGTGGACTTCTACAATTCTAAATTTAAGCTCGGTTACAATTTAATTTTTGCTTTATGTTTGTGATGCGCTACAAAAAAAACTGTATGCGCTACAAAAAAGACTGTATGCGCTACAAGATAATTGGGATGCGCTATCGGACAGACCCAATGTACTGAAATGTTTTCCGAATGCGCTACTCTGTTATGTTCCCACACCGAGACCTATAGGAAAAATGTTTAAAAGTCTATGCGCTAAGTGATGGTCTGCATGCACTAGGAAATTAGTCCCGCGCACTAAATAGTGAGCCGGATGCCCTGGAATGTTAACCAAATGCGGTAAGGGATGTTCCCCATGTGTTGATTCCTGTTTCCTACGTACTTGAAAAAGTGATTAGATTTAAAAAAACCGATTTGATTAATGGGGTTGAGCCCCATAGTGGGTGCCAAAAATGTGTGCGGGAAAAGCGGGTAGATGGAGCTTAAAATGTAAAAAATATTGTTCAAAGAGACTTGTCCACACACCCACATGACTTCTTGGTACAAGTTATGGAGTCATGAAGAATGACTCAATTTACCTAAGTAGGTTCCATGGTTCTTTATCTCACAAGGTCCCTCAAGCCAATGCCTTTTCTCTCATATCACTGAGCAAAGTGACTTAGGGATGACGAATGCAAGAATGAGGGATGCTTTAGATTTATATTAACATGAAATGCATCCTATTTATGCATGATTCTATGAATGAGTTAAACTAGATTATAAGATGACAAGGTTAGTAGCAATACTATCCTAACATGATATACTAGTTAATGATTTAAGCTAATGATAATAGAAATACTGTAAAATGCTTATTAGATTAATTCCTATTATAAAGAGAGGCTAAATGTATTGATAAAATTGAGCATAAGTGAGATACTAAAAGCTTGGATGATCTTTGAAATGGAGGAATGAGAGCTCTATTTATAAGAAAAATAGGGCAATGGAAGGTCAAGATTGAAGGGTTAATCAATGGTCAGGATTGAAAGTTATCAATCCATGTTTACAATTTTCACCAATGAAATGGTGACAATTGTCAACATAAGATTGCTCGAGAGGAGATGTAAGAAGCATTAAATGCTTGAGAAGACGTCATGGTTACCTTAGAAGGTAAGGGTTAAGGTTAGGTTAGGATTACCCATTGGATAAAGCTTTTACCCAAAGGATAAACTCTAGTGCAAAGGTTAAAGAGATAACCATGGTCAAAGCAATGAATGCTTGATGAGACCCCTGGGTTAGAAGAAGGTTAAGTTAGTCAAAAAGTCTCTAACCATTCCACTAAGGGTTAGTTAACCATTAATGGTTTGAAGACTTTGGGGAAAAATTTGTAAGAGTCCTTCCAAATTTGGGGGTATTCAACAAGTTAGCTTGTTGAAGGCATAAAGGCTTTAATGCCTTTTGAAGACTTTACTCCAAACTTGATAAGTGACCTCCTCAAATTTAGGGAAAAGGGATAATGGATGGGTTTAGGCTAATTGATTAGGATTAGATGGATTCTAGAAGAAATTAGGAAGAGGGTTAGGATGCAAGTGGGAGATGTAGGAAAATGCAAGTGGATGAGGGATAATAATTAAAATAAATTGCTTTATTTCAATTTGGTTGTAAATTGGGGTTTAAATAAATTAGATTTATTTAATTGGGGTAAACTATTTAATTAAATGCAAATTTAATTTAAAAAGTAGAGAGAAGGGATTTAATTAAATAAAATAATTTATTCAATTAAATAATGTAAAGGGCCTAAGTGAATTTAAATAAATAAATTGAATAATTTTTCTAATTAAATAGAAGAATGTGGGTGATTTAATTAAATTAGATTTAACTAAATAGAAGAATGAGAATAAAATGAACATTAAATATTCATATAGGAATATGGTCATTTTTATACGTCTACACTAATAATAATTGGCAGTCCCATAATCCTGCTAATTGGTCAAATTATGGGAAAAAATATTGGGGAAACCAACATCCTTCATGGCCAAATAACCCTAATATGAACATGCAACAACCACAAGGTAGTTGGCAACTTCCTTGAGGGAACTAGCAATCAACACCTCAATGGAGAGGAGGACAAAAATGACAAAATCAATCTATTGGCTATATGCAACCACCTATTCCTCCTCCTCAACAAGCCATATTACCTCAAGCTAGCCCAAATGCCAATGCACCTAGGCCTACTCAATTGCTAGCACGACCTGCACCAAATGCTAACAGTAAACCACAACAATAGGCATTTGTTACTGACCCTATCCAATACCCTGCCTATGCTATGAATATTGGTAACATGCAACTCTACTCAGGAAAGGACTTGAGGGTTCCTCATTCACCAGCTATCACTAAACTTCCTCTAGAACAAGAGGAACAATTAGAAAATGATCACCCTCAAGCCACATAATTTAATTCTAGAGGACAAGTTGAGCAAGCACAAACAAGTGAGCTAGACCCTCCATTTCCTCATTGGCTAATAGTCAAAGAACTAGAAGCATAGCCAACCTTTGACTTCCTAGACCAACTCAAGCATGTTTGGGTTAGAATACCCTTATTCCAAGCCATTAAAGATGTTCCCATCTATAGTAAATTAATAAGGAAAATGTGTCTCAATAAACCAGGTAGGAAAAGAAAAGACCCAAAAACTATCCATGTTATAGGCCAACTGGAAGATATTATGTTGGTAAAAGTTATCACTCCTAAGTATTCTGATCTTGGTAGTCTAGTGGTAGAAATAATCATTAATGGGGGTTAGGTTAAAAATACTCTTATAGATTTGGGAGCTTCTATAAATGTAATAACCCAAAGCCTGATGCAAAATTTGAATATTACAACTCTAAGACACACCCCAACTATTTTGTAACTAGTTGACAGTTCCACAGTTACAACAGATGGGGTTGTTGAAGACCTTATTATCACCCTAGAATCCTGGGCCAACAGACTTTATGATTCTATCTCCTAAATCCAGTTTGGGGGATATCCTGTTATACTGGGAAGACCATGGCTGGCTACTACAGATACTTGCATAGGATGTGGCTCTGGAGCTATGAACTTTTCAAATGGTAATACCACAAAGAAGCTTGTTCTTTTTCCACCAGCTAAACCTAATGAAGAAAATGATACTGCAGTATGGCCTAACTTGGGTGATGATGTTGAGGAGGTTAATTCGCTACAATCATTAATGATGATAGGGAGGAGTTCTATCTTGTAATTGCAATATGAGGATGAGATTTTATCTCATCTTATCCAGAACAATTATGAAATAGATAATCATCCTTCATGCACTTTGCAAATTCTGTTACCATCATTTTCTACTCGAAAATTCCAAGATCAATCACACCTGTTGCATGAGTTATTCCCACATGAAGTCAAGACCCCCGTTGTTAGTCCAACATCCATGATATAACTGACTGAACAACTAGAGGTCTCTCCAGGAAGATTTATCAATATTAGCAATAAGTTGACCACAACCCGACATGAATCTTTGGAAACACTCCTAAAAATCCATCAACATGCATTTGCTTGGGAATATCATGGCATCGAGAGATTGGATCATATGCTCTATACACACAAAATTAATATCAATAAAGAATGCAAACCAATCTGACAACCACAAAGGAGAGTAAACCTTGCAGTAAGAGAAATTGTTAAGCAAGAATTACAAAAGTTGTTAGATGCAGGATTCATTTATCCTATCTCTGATAATCAATGGGTATCTCCTTTGGTCATTGTACCTAAGAAAGGAGCTAAGTGGAGAGTTTGTGTTGACTACAAAGAGCTGAATGCAGCCACTGAGAAAGGAGGTAAGTGGAGATTCGAGATTGTGTGTTGACTATAGAGAGATGAATGCAACCACTAAAGAAGATCACTTTCCATTACCTTTTATTGATCAAGTATTGGATAATTTAGCAAAGAAGCAGTATTTCTCCTTCTTGGATGGGTTTAGTGGATATAAAAAGATTAAAATTGTTCCTGAAGATCAGGAGAAGACTATCTTCACATGCCCTTGGGGAATGTATGCTTATTCAGTCCTTCCTTTTGGCTTATACAATGCCTTGCAACATTCCAAAGGGTAGTTATCAGTATATTCTTTGACATCTCTCTCAATAGAATGGAAATCTATATGGATGATTTTACAACCTATGGAGAAACATTTGATGAAGCCCTGTCCAATTTGGACAAGGTTTTGTAAAGGTGTAAAGATCATCAGTTATCCCTAAATAGTAAGAAGTGTTTCATGATGATGACAAAAGGTATAGTTTTAGGCCATCATATATCTCAGTCAGGCATTAAGGCGGACCCTGCCAAGATAGAAGTGATAAAAAATCTAGCAGTACCCACAAAGAAAAAAGACATAAGGAGCTTCCTCGATCATATAGGATATTACATGAGATTTATCCAAGACTTTAGAAAAATAGAAAGACCACTATATGGGCTCTTAACAAAGGATGTTGAATTCAATTGGATAGATTCTTGTGATCATGCATTCTCTACACTTAAAGATGCTCTAACTAGAACGCCTATTCTCTGAGGACCATGTTCATATAAATGCCTCTAACTATGTAGTTGACGTTGTCTTGGGTCAAAAGGAAGGAGCCAGTGAGCATGCCATCTATTTCATTAGTAAGAACCTTCAAGGAGCTAAATTGAACTACACAGTGATAGAAAAGGAAATGCTAGCGATGGTTTATGGCTTAAATAAATTCATGCATTATATCACTGGGTATTCAATGTTTGTCCATACTGATCATGCAACCCTCAAGTACCCATTGAATAAACCTTTGGTAGCAGGAAGGTTAGCTAGGTGGTTGTTATTGCTGAAAGATTTTGATATTACGATAGTAGATAAACTAGGGAAAGCCAATGTAGTAGAAAATTTTCTTTCAAGGCTTACCACACCTGGCTCTGACACTATCATTGATGATTCATTCCTGGATGGACACCTATTTTCTATCAATACTGAAAGGAAATACAAGAGCAAGGAAGGAAAAAGAAAATCCAAGTAAGTTTATTGATGAAGTAAATATTACCAAGAGAAATGTAGAAACCTTGGAGCAATCACCCAAATGTGAAGAAGGAGGTGCAAGAACTTTTGAAAGGGGAAAAGAAAAGAAAAACCCCTTGTGTTATTATGAATGAGGCAATGCATAAAATGTGTGTGTGTGTGTGTGAGAGAGAGAGAGAGATAAAAGAAAAATAAAAGAAATGACTTGTCCTCACACATGTACTAGAGGACAAATTACATGTAGGGATTCCAAAGGAATATCCTAAACTAAATACAAATAAACCTAAGCCAAGTAAAGATTAAATATTATAACACCCCCCCTTAAGCTTTACTTGGGGAGTTTACATCAAACCCTTCAATGGGTTGCAAACCAAGATTTTTTACAATGAAATTATAACTTCTCTTTACAAAGTGTCTTGGTCAAAATATCTGCAACCTAGTCTTCCCCCTTACAATAGAGGAGTGAAACTTGCTTGTCTTCAATTTGTTCTCTAATAAAGTGGTGTTGGAGATCAATGTGTTTTGTCCTTGCATGGAAAATTGGATTTTTAGCCAAGGCAATGACACTTTGGTTGTCACAATACAATGGAGTTGGTTCGTGTTGAGGTAGACCCAAATCTTTAAGTAGTCTTCTAAGCCACAAGGTTTCTTTGGAAGTATTAGTGCATCCTTTGTACTCAGCTTCAGTGGATCCAAGAGAGGTAGATTGTTGTTTCTTAGTATTCCAGGAAATTGCTCCTTAACCAACAAAAAACCAATAACCACAAGTAGATTTCCCATCATTGGGATGTCCACAAGGATTAGAATCATTAAAACCTTTTAAATTAAAATCAGAATTTGCATCATAAAATAAACCTACATTAATAGTTCCTTTAATATATCTTAAAATTCTTTTAGCAACTTTAAAGTGTGTTTATTGAGGTTTAGACATGAATATTGAAACCAAACCAACACTATAAGCAATATTTAAACTGTTGAGGTTTGGCCTAGCAAGAGTTAAATAATTGAAACTTCCAACTAATTGTGTATACAAAGTAGGATCAACAAGTGGAGTTTTCATATCAAGCATTAACTTAGTGCCTAATTCAATAGGAATTGAAACATGGTTAGCATCATTCATTTTAAACTTGTCTAAAAGATCTTGAGCATATTTTCTTTGAGATAGAAAAATACCATTAATTGTTTGCCAAATTTGCATTCCCAAAAAATAATGTAAAAGTCCTAAATCAGTCATTTGAAATTTATGATTGAGTTGAAACTTAATTTTAGAAATCAAATTATTGGAACTTGAAGTTAGAAATAAATCATCTACATATAAAATAATGATCACAATGTCATCTTCACTATGTTTAATATACAAATTTGGATCATTTTTACTTCTAATGAAACCTTGAAAAAGAAATAATGTATTAATCTTAGAATACCATTCCCTAGGAGATTGCTTCAAACCATAAAATGATTTATTTAACTTGCAAACTAAATGTTCATTACCTTCCTTAACAAAACCAGAAGGTTGAGACATACAAAATTTCTCATGTAAATCACCATTTAGAAAAGCATTTTTAACATCCATTTGGTGAATAGGCCAATTCATTCTAGAATTTAAAACAAGAACAAGTTTAATTGTAGGCATTTTAGCAACATGAGCAAAAGTTTCAGTATAATCTAAGCCTTCAATTTGAGAAAACCTCTAGCAACTAATCTAGCTTTAAATTTACTAACTTGATTATTAGCATTCAATTTAGTTTTATAAAGCCACTTGCAAGAAACAATATTTTTACCATGAGGCAAGGGAACTAAATCCCAAGTTTAGTTAAAAATTAAAGTATCATATTCTTCCTTCATTGCTTTTTGCCAATGTGGTTGATTTTTAGCTTGATCAAATATTTTAGGATCATTAGAATTCATAATAGTATATATTAAAGCATAATTACAATAATTAACTTTTCTTGCTTGAAGTCTATCCATTCTAGCTAAGTATTCATCACTATCTTGAATTAAAGATTTAAACCATTTAGGTCTTCTTTTAGAAGTAATGGATTCATCATTAGAGGAAGAGTCATGAGGAGTAGAGTCATTATTATCATCATCACTATCACTATAAGGAATAGTAAGAGATGCATTAGGAGTAGAGTTAAGAGAAGGAGGTTGGTCCTCCACAAGCACAACTTTGATTTGAGCAAGTTCATCATCCTCCACTTTAGAACAATCATGAATGTCTTTTCTGCAATACAAACATCTCTTGCAAATTTTACCTTGTTAGTAATAGGATTGTAAACTCTATAAACTTTAGTATTTTCATCATAACCAACAAAAATAAAAGGAGAATATTTAGCATCTAATTTTTGTCTTTTCTCCTTAGGTTTGTGAACATAAGCCATGGAACCAAAAATTCTTAAATTCTGCAAATTGGGCTTTCTACCAGACCAAGCTTCTTCAGGAGTTTTATCCTTTAAGGCTTTGGTAGGTGTTATATTAAATAAATAAGTTGCACAAGTCATAGCTTCAACCCAAAACTTGTAATCCATATTTTTGCATGCAATAAACATCTTGCCATTTCCATAATGGTCCTATGCTTCCGTTCCACCACACCATTTTTTTGTGGTGTATAAGGAATGGTAAGCTCATGTTTAATTCCAAAAGATTTCAAATAAGTATTAAATGCATTATTGACACATTCTCTTCCATTGTTAGTATGAAGAATCTTAATTTTAGAACTAGATTGCCTTTCTACAAGCATATGAAATTCAGTAAACACATCAAGCACTTGATCCTTACTATGAAGGAAATATATCCATGTTCTCCTTGAAAAATCATCAACAAAGGTAAGAGCATACCTTGAACCTTGGATGGAGGGATTCTACTTGGGACCCAAGAGATCACTATGAACTAGATGCAATTCAGTATATGCCCTCCAAGATTGACCATGAGGAAAGGGTTCCCTATGCATCTTACCACTCATGCAACCATTGCAAACAATTTGAGAAGGAACAATAGTAGGCAATCCATCAACAATATTTTCTTTTTGCATCAATCAAATATAATCATAATTGAGATGGCCAAGTCTTTCATGCCATATAGTAAAATCAACAGTAGTAAGCAAGGAATACTTTGTAGGAGCAAATTCATAGAACTTGAATAAGTTATCAATAGCAATAATAGGATTATTTTTTGGATCAATGATATAACACATGCCCCTATAAAAGTTAATCTTATAATCTTGACAAAGTTTAGGAACTGAAAGGAAATTTGATTTTAATTCAGGAACATAAAGAGCATCATGTAATTTCCCATTAGGGACATTCACATCACCAATAGCTTCAATTTTGCAACTATGATTATTAGCTATTTGAATAGGAATATTGGAAGTATAAGGATGCAAATATTCAAAACATTCTTTATGAGAAGTAACATGCTGAGATGCACTAGAATCAATAATCCACTCAAGTGGTTGAGAAACATTATAAGTACATGCAAATGCATAACGAGATGAATTACCATTATTATTACCTTTCTTATAATGAGGTTTATGTTGTTGATCATTTTGATTATTTTGGTTCATGGGCTTTTTACCATTTTGTTTTTTAAAATAATTATTAGTAATATGTCCATATTTTCCACTATATGTGCAATGAAATCTTGTATGAGAATTATTCCTTTGATTATTGTACATATTATTATGATTATTATTATGAGAATTATTATGATAGGATTTAGAATGAGATTGATAATTAGAAGCTTTGTGATTATTATTATTGAATCTAAAATTATTATTATTATTTTGGTTTTTAGACATAAAAGCATGTTCACTACTTTGAAGAGTACCCAATTGAATTAATTTAGCTTCCTCTTGACATAATAAATTATGAAAAATATCATAAGTTAATGAGTACCTAAACTAGGAATAGCAAGTTGAGCATGAATATTCGTAATTAATTGCTGAAATTGACGAGGAAGACATTTTTTAAGAATAAGATGAATTAAACGTAAATTAGCTAGTGTAACTCCTAACCCAGTTAATTGACTATTAATAGAATCAAACTTTAATAAGAATTCATCCATGGTTTTAAAATCCGTATACCTGAGATCTTCGAGTTGATCTTGCAGCTGAATTTTTTGAGATTCATTTGAGCTATCATAAGTTGTTTTTAAAATTTCCCAAGCTTCATATGTTTTTGTACAATTTCCAATTAGAACATACAAATCAGGAACCATTGAAATTCCAATGAAACCAAGTGCTTCCTCATTTTGAGCCTTCCATCTATCTTGGTTGGCTTGAGGAGTAGTTGTAGCGGGCTTTGAACTTTTATCAGTAACAACATCCAAAAGGTGTTTGAAACAAAATATAAAAGAAATATGTATTTTCCATGAATTATAATTACTGCTATTTAATTTAATTTCAAGAATTAATGTAGACATGATAGCAAAATAATGATTAGTAAAAAAAAATTACCCCCTTTAATTAAGAAACGAAAAATAAATAACATCAAATAAAAAAGTTATTTTTAAATGTTTAATTTATATTTAAAAGAAACTTAAATTTTAATTAAACAAATTTTATATTAAAAAACTTTAACTCTTTATTAATAATAAAATAAAACAATCAAAATGAAAAACTATTAAAAACTAAAATAATCTATTTTTAAACTTTTATTATTTGTTTTATATATTAAAAAACTTTAAATTTTTTAATATGTGAAAGTTATAAAAAAAAACTTTTTATAAACTTTATTCTATTTAAAATGATTTTTTACTTTAAAGAAAGTAAAGTTTGATTTTAAATAGAGTTAACATTAAAAATTTAAACTTTCATTCACTTGAATTGAACCGTAAGTATTAAGTTCTTTGAAACAATATTATTTCAAACTAATGACACTTGTTGTCAGATATGAGAGCAAGTTTGCAGAAATAATAGAGACGCTTTGAAAAAAAAATAGCAAGGAACAGAACTTGGCAAAAAAAAAAATGTTACAAATGATAGAGATGCTACAAAGTAATATTGTATAGAAATAATACGAGTTACAAAGACTTGAGCACAACAGACGTTAACAATGCAGATAAGGAATATGCAGAGCCAGAAATGAAATGGATTGGTAAAACGTTAGAGAAGAATGGTGCAAATAGGTGAGCAAAGAAGGGCGAAAAGGCATAGATAAGAGACTATGAAAATAGACATAACACTAATCTTCCTTAAAACGTATAAACAACAGTAGAAGCTAAGGAAGGAATAGATAATACAGAAAACAAAGAATTACACTTGAGAATTGAATTGTGAGATACGTAGCAACCTTCTACCTCACAAATTTCAGTAATTAGCTACGCTACAGTTGCACTAAAAAATTAACAAAATACGTAGCCTAGAATAAAATACACAAATTTATGTCTTTTATAAGTTAGAACTTGAAGGAAATGTTAGCCTCTAAAAGTTTTGAAAAAACATAAAAAATTAAATGAAGTAGCAATATGAAATTTCTTTTTATCCAAAAATATGCAACTGAAATGTTAAAACCTGCAAGCAAATCAAAGAAGCAACTGAATAATGGAAAGTGTTTTGGGGGCAAGCCTTCCAAAACTGATAGATAATATGGTTTTGGCGACAAGCCTTCCAAAACTGATAGATAATATGGGTTTGGCGGCAAGCCAACCAAACAGATTAAGGAGGCTGAGTTTGGTGGTAAACCTTCCAGACTAGTCACAAAAAAAAAACTTAAACCAAATAAATAATAGTAGAAAATATTAGAGAAATAACTTCTCCTCCTCTCAAGAATGCCTCCAAGAAGGTTAACTCCATAGAATGGTAACCTTCATCAATCTCAACTTGAAAAAAGGATTAGAAACCTGCTCTGATACCATGAAAGGAAATACAAGAGTAAGGAAAGAAAAACAAAATCCAAGTAAGTTTATTGATGAAGTAAATATTACTAGGAGAAATGAAGAAACCTTGGAGCAATCACCCAAATGTGAATAAGGAGGCACAAGAACTTTTGAAAGGGGAAAAGCAAAGAAAAACCCCTTGTGTTATTATGAATGAGGCAATGCCTAAAATGAGAATGAGAGAGAGAGAGAGAGGCTCTTTACAATAATGTCATTAAGAAGAAATGAGAGAGGAGACATCTCTTAAATAGAGATGAGGAGAGGATTTACAAAGTAACTCCCAAATCTATGAATGCCACCATTCATTAAATGTGTATGCCATGTGTCCGCATCCTCTTAAGGAGGAAATCTAATATTCCTTAATAAAAGAAAATAAAAGAAATGACTTGTCCTCACACATGTACTAGAGGACAAATTATATGTAGGGATTCCAAAGGAATATCCTAAAATAAATATAAATAAACCTAAGCCAAGTAACGATTAAATATTCTAACATATACACCATGGTATGTTGACATAGCAAACTATTTGGCTTCGGGCAAAGTTCCTCCTTATTTTTCGCCAAAGGAGAAGAGGTTGCTAGTTGAGAAGAGTTTTCCCTATTCTTGGGTTGTAGGTTGTTTATACTTTACTGTACCAGACCATGTGATGAATAGATGTGTTAGAGAAGATAAAACCTATTATATTCTACATGTCTGCCATGATGAACCATGTGGAGGCCATTTACTACCAAAAGAACCTCCATGAAGATTCTCAACACTAGGTAGTATTGGCCAACCCTTCATAAGGATGCCATTAAATATACTAGGAAGTGTGATCACTGCCAAAGGATGGGAAGGCCTACTAAATCTGACAAGATGCCCCTACATATACAGGTAGTTGTTACTCCATTTGATAAGTGGGAATGGATTTTAATTGTCCTATTGATCCTTCTAATAATGGTAAGTCTTAATTACTTGTTTACACTGATTATATTACTAAATGGGTGGAAGTTAGAGCTATGACACATGCTCAGGATAACAAAGTTGCAGAGTTTCTTTATAAGGAAATTTTTACTAGATATGGAGTCCCTAAGGAGTTGGTAACTGATCAAGGGCCATAATTTTCCTCCACCTTAGTCAAAACTCTCATGAATGAATATAGCATTCATCATAAAAAGTATAGTCCCTATCATCCCCAGGCCAATGGCTAGGTAGAGGTCACAAATAGGGAAATTGAAGCCATTCTCACAAAAACTGTGAGTCTCCACAAGAAGGACTGGGCCTCTAGATTACTTGAGGCAGTATGGGCTTATAGGATCTCATGGAAAACAACCACTGGCTTCACACCATTTGAGTTTCTCTATGGAAAAACAACTATCCTTATCATAGAATTTGAATACAAAATGCTACAGACAACACTAGACCTAGATATGGATATTTCTAAAGCACAAAGGGACTGCATCATGCAACTTAATACTCTAGATGAATACAGGAAACAAGCCTTCCATCATAAAAAACTAATACATAAACAACGCGTTCAATGGTATGATAAACATATCAAAAACAAGAAATTTGCCCTGGGAGATTGGGCATTGTTATATGACTCCAGATATCTGGATAACCAGGGCAAGTTGCAGACATGTTGGATGGGAGCATATGAGGTGGTTGAAGTCTTTGACAACGGGGTTGTTTGACTCACAACAATTGATCTAGTTCATTTTAAGTTGTTGGTAAATGGCCATAGAATTCTCCTTTATCACATGCCCAGTTCTAAACAAGAGTTCCAGTAGCAATTTGCGGGTAGTCCAAATTTCAAATTTTTCTATAGGAACCTTTGGCAGGCTTTCTAGTTTTCCATGTATTGATTAATGTTTACTTTTCCACCTTCTTAATAAAGTTTCCATGTCCACATGGAAACGATTTCTTCTTATCTTCCGTCGTCATTCCACCTCATCTCTCTATCTGATGCCTCTCTATCCGTACTTGCTTTCTTTCATTCTTTAACTTTGTTGTTACATTGCACATATCTCAGTCATTACATCGATGCCAACAATTACTGCTTATAATGCATCAACCTTCAGGTATGCATTCACATATTTTGTACTTATTGCCCTTAATTGCTTTTTATTCGAGTTATTTCCTTATCATTGCAACATATCAGTTCTTTCTCAACCTGTTTATATTCCTATGCCTTCCCATGTGTGGACCCTTGTGACATTTTGGTTGGGGGATTTGCAAATACGAAGTTGAATTATGGAATTCACATATTGGTCACCATCTACAAAGATTGATTTTAAATTATCCTAAGCCTTGAGTCATGATTTTTCCTTTGAACTATCTTTCTTGTCACCCTATCTTCATCAGTTTGAATGTGTGAATATGAAGGTGCTATAATTAGCTCTGAAATATGTGAAGGTTGTGGGTAACAAGTTAGGAAATTGCTATAACTTCAGAAGAATGGGAATTGCTCTATGTAGAAATAGTGGTAGAGTCTACAAAAAATGGGAGGATTGCCAACCAGACATGAACTAGTAGACCATGAGCTTATTCTTTCAGATGCAAATTGTTCACCAATATTTCAATCTTGTGGACAGTTGGATTATTTTTTGAAGCTTAGTAGTCTTGATTTTTCTTTAGCTCATGAGTTTGCATCCACATATCAAGAAGGGGAAGCCATGGTAAGAGGGGTTAAGATAATAGCCATAGAAGAACATATTGCCGAGGTAACTGGTCTTCCTGTAGTTGGGGGAAAATGTTTTCACACTTTTGATGCAAGATCAACCAGAGCTCAATTTACATTTCCTAGGGATCCTCCATTAGTGATTTCCAGGTAGGGGACAAGTAGGATATCTTTGCATCCATACTGAGCTCTTGTAGTGGTGTATATTATCAAATATATTACTTGTGAAGGTCGACAGTTTCTTCTACATGTTGTGCATTTCAAGATTCTTTCTCATCTTCACCATAGAAGACACATGAATATTTCAAGTATTCTGTATCGCATGCTAAGGAAGATGTCTTTAGAGACACAAAAAGGTAGGGATAATTTTATGTCTCACCATTGTTTAATCAAGTTATTAGTAGAAAGAAGTGTTCAGGAAATAAACCCTAGGTTGTCTGGGATAATTTTCTTCAAGGGGAACAAGTTCAAAATGTTGGGTCTGTGTCTCAACCTTCTTCTTCTAGAAAGAAAAAGTTTTAGAAGACTGTTGCAGAAGCCTCCTCTTCAAACCCTGATAATAGAATGGAAGCATAAACCCTAGTATCCTCAACCCCTAATTTTGAGAAGAAGAAGAAGAAGAAGAAGAAGAAGAAGAAGAAGAAGAAGCATCCTATGAAGGACAAAATACCATTGAAGGATGTACCCATGGAACATAAATAAATTCCTATGCAAAGGGTGTCTAGTGTTGAAGAAGATAGTCCTCCAAGGCCTAAAGTGAAGATATCAAAACCCTCTCCTGTAGTTCCTCCTGCAACCAAATAAAAAATAATATTCTTCGAACCCTCTAATTTCCCTTTGAGGCGTAGTAACTAGAATCAGGACAAAGCCAAAGGAAAAGTCAAGGTATTTCCCCAGCAGGTGATTATTGAAAGTGACACTGAGTCAGATAATAACTCTGTGGGAAAATTGGTAAGGATGATGTACAATACACCGCCATCTAGAGTTCCAACTCCTCTATCTCCTCATAATTTATCATAAAAAATAATAGGCATGGAGAAGAAAGAGGGGATAAATCTATTTGTTAATATGAATGCATCATTGCAAGATGGTAGTCAAGTAGGAACTAAAGGAATGATTGGTTTAAATAAGCTTGTAGACACTATAGAGCAGATGGCTTTTGCAAGTCAAGAAGAAATAAAGATGCACTTACCAATTCCTCCAACATTCATGTGGCCAGAATTGTTGTATCAAATGTACCAAACCATTCAAGATGAACGTGAAACTTGGAAACAAGAAAAGGAAAAAATGCAGAATGAAATCAATAGGAAGGATAAGGAAATTCTGAAATTGAAAGGTAGAATAGGAGAGGTCATGGAGTTAGTCCCTCAAATTGTGCAATGTCGGCCTCCACCCTGAGTATATTCTTTATATTTAAAAGAACTATATCTTTCTTATCAATTATCAAGAGAGTTTTCTGGTTTATGTTCTTCTTTTCTAACTCGAAGAGAGTTTCTATGTGCATATGAGACTTTGCATTCTGATTTCAAAAACTTGTTTTGTGAGTTATATCTGCATAATTATGCAGTTCCAATTGACACTCATTGGAACCCTCTGTTATACATTGGTGATGTTTAGCTCAAGGCATTTATGCCTTACATCCAGAATAAGAATAGTTGGGGGCAACACTTTAGGCAATACAAGGATTTGGAATTAAGAGCTGAGACATCCTTCTTAGACAATGTAATGTACCAATGGAATCGGATTTTGAGTGTCAACAAGAACATAAAACTTGTTTTGACAAAAATGAAACAGGTGTACAGAGAGTATGAAGCAGTGGCTTAGACTTCAACACACCTATTGTTTGGATACCTTTCTCAGCGATGGAATGGGTTGCTAGATGAGTTAAAGTAGTGGGAACCACACTCTTCACAGAAATACCATGCAATATTAGAAAGGGCAATTAGGTACATCCAGTTGGGAAGATCATTACAAGAAAGGGGGATTCTTCTCACATTTCACCCTCCACTTTTACTATATCTTGTTCCAAATTGAAAGAACCTCCAGGCATATGACAAAAATGCTGAGGATGCCCCTTGGAAAAAAATAGAAGGAAGTCAGGGTTTTTATTGGAATTCATATATTCTTGCTACAGGGGAGACAAAAGTTACTGATTTTAGAAATGAAGTATTTGAGGAACATGCAAATGCTTGAGGACAGGCATTAGTTAGGTTGGGGGGAAATAATGAGTAGCCTTTTTGGTTATTTTATATGGACTTATGTTATGTTAGATTTGTCATTTTGTGACTTAGACATTCTGGTTGTGATGGATATAAGCCCTTTTGTGTTTAAAACTATGAACTTTGCCATCTATTAAATAACCTTATAAATGATATGATAAATCTCTTTTAATGATATGAAAATGCTTGATTAAATGTTGGTTAGAAGTAATATTGTTTGAATATGTGTTGTGCGTATTAAATTCTATGTATGTAGCTGGAGGACAGACTAAGTCAACACAAAGACATTTGTTGTTGTTCCAGAGAGTTACCGTCCTACTCAAATAGGACTGTTGAATGAGTAGGACTGTTGAACTAGTCAAGCCGACAGTTGATGAATCTGATAGAGCTCCCAGTTGCGGTTGATGCAATTATTGTTTCTGAACATGTGCTAGTTTGTTGAGGAGATCTAGAGGATTCCATGACCTATATTTGTTCATTAGACTAACTCCTAGAATGATTCACCCTTCTATGATTTTATTTCTAATAAAAGTCGACCTCCTAGTTTGTTGGGAGTGGATCGATTGTGTAGTTAGTTAGTTGTTAAATTTCTTATAAATTCATCATTTAAGGATGGAGTATGTAATGCAGTTTTATCTTACTTGAGCATCGAGTGTACTCTGTTTCACAGTCAGAAATAATAAAGGATTTTAGTTCTGCCATCTTTGTTGTTCAAAATTTCAATGTGTATGTGATTGTAGACGCTTAAATTTGGCTAATTAATTTAGTCAAATTTAATCCCTTTAGCCATTTAATTAATTAAATATATTAATTAATTAAACCCACCCCTTAAATTAATTAATCTAATTAATTAAATCTCCCCTTTCAATTCCTTTAATTAAATAATCCAATTAATTAACTCCTCATTTTTCTCCTTTTATTTGAATTATATAATATCAAATATCCTCTTTAGAGCACATGGCTCCTAACTTTCAACTACCTAACTAACCCCCTTCTAACCTAACCTCCAATCTAACCCACGGGTTCTAACCAACCCTATCCTCGCAAACTAACCTTATCCTAACCTCCCCTCACATGTGTGTGCACACATATTCCCCTGATTTCCTTAATATTAGGAAATCTGATTCCTTTTTTGGGTGGCTTCCTCCCAAAAGAGACATGTGTCCTTGAGGACACATATCAAGACCCTTTTTGGCATTTGTCCCTCCAAGGGATACTTGTCCTCCCTTGTTGAGCCAGTGTGGAATCTTGTTCCACTTGTCATTTCTAGGATTGTCACATGTCCTCCTTGAGGACAAGTGTTGCATTTTCCAATCCCTTCCTCTCCTCCCTTCTCTTATTTAATCCCTCCTCATTTTAGATCAAATCATCCACTTTCTCACTACCATATTGTTATCATGCAGAATTTCATCCAACATTAGCACATCCATATTGTCATAATGCCCAATTTTATCCACACTTCATACCATCCAATCCTCATATCTTGAATCCAATCATCATAATCACATCATGGAGAAATATCGAGCAGTTGTTGCATCAATGAGCACACATCTTACCATGGGATAATCAAATCAAATATTTGAAAAGAGTTTGCATTTTGTTGTTTTTAATGTCTTTAATTCTTTATTCATCTCTTTCTAGTGTCCTAATCTTGAGGTGTTTGAGCTAATTGTGTTTGCTTGATTGTCATCGTAGGTATTTCAATCTTCTACAGTCAAACGCATATTTACCTCACATTTTCTAGCATGCCCGGTGGGACCCACTTCACAAGTCAATTTAATTCTATTTGTAGGTTGCCATTTTTAGCAAGTTTCTAAATATGGCAGGTTTCTATTTTAGCAAGTTGTTATTTTTAGCAGGTTTTCATTTTTAGAAGGTTTCCATTTTTAACAAGTTGTTATTTTTAGCAGGTTTCTATTTTTAGTAGGTTTCTATTTTAGCAGATTTCCATTTTTAACAGGTTTCCATTTTTAGCAAGTTTCTAAATCTGATAGGTTTCTAATTTTAGCAGGTTTCTATTTTTAATAGGTTGCAATTTTTAATAGGTTTCTAAATCTGGCGGGTTTCCTTTTTTGTAGGTTTCCATTTTTAGCAGGTTTCTAATTTTAGAAAATTCCAAAAAAAATTTAATTTTTTTTTTTTTTTGATGTTCTACTTTTAACTTTTGCTACTAATAGTTTGTCTACAGCATGTGGCAAGGATAACATAGATGTTTCGATCGGGCAAAGACTTACATTGAAACTTCTAATCATTTTCTCGCAGGGGTGTTTCAAGTGGTCAAAGACAAATCTGAAAACTTCTAATGGTTTGTTTTGCAGGGGTAACTTAGGAGTGTGTTTTCTTTTTAGAGTAAACAACTTCTATATGGGGATTAAAATGAATCTTGTGTCTTTCGTGTATGGCACACTTGTGCATTTGTAGGCTGGACTGACAGCTACACCTATTAACCTCTCCCCTCACCTTCGTGGAACTTGGGTGATGAGAAAGGTGGTTAATGATGCCCATTTTTATCTTTATTAGAGAATCGCCTCTTGGGGGCCTCATCACATGAAGGGAGTGTTTCAAAATAGGGGTACGTTGGGGATAGCATCTCTCCCAATGCGACCTCGAGTGGTGTTTTTTGAGCTGCTATACAAATACTTGGTCAAATGGCCAGAGTGTTGAGTGAATTCGTCATATGTGGAGGCCGTCTCTACACCGATAAGCTCAATTATATACTTAAGTGTCTTGCTTCATGAAATCATTGTTGGATTGGACCCATCAAAAAATTACTATGAACCAATGTTATAGTTGCCCCAATCCTTCTACTTGTTAGCTCAAGTGTTTTGATACATGCATGCCGAAGACACCCCTCATGTACCCCCCAACTGGAGAGAGAGAATTTCTCTAGATCCTTGGATCTCTATAAATTTGAAGCTTGGCATACCCGAGAAGTGTGTGCTAAGGGTGGAGCTAGTGCTGCCAAGCTTCTATCTATCCTGTTGGATGTGGTATTTTATGGTTAGGGGATTCAACAAGTATCATCTTTGACTATCCTAGGAAGTGCATGACTGATTTTCATTATCATACTTTTGTGTTTGCCGTGTTTGGTGTCATAATATCTTTTGTCGAAAATCAATTCAAAACATCAAACAATCTCACTTCCCCAGGTCCTAATTTGGTTTCATCCTTCAATACTTGTGCTTTTGATCTATCAATTTTGCGTTAGTTGTCTCGTAACATTGTCAAAATTTTACCTAGGTCAAGTGTCAAATCAGTTCATCTTGGTCTCATTTCAAATCTGGTATTGTCACTATTGTCCACTAAGGTCTCTGACTTACATAATCAAACTTTTGTCATCACAATTGTTAAGTCATTACCTTGTCATCTATTTCAAACTTGCATCATCACTATTGTCTACTAAGGTTTCGACTCGCGAAATCAAACTTTCATTATCACAATTGCTAAGTCACTACCTTGTCATATATTTCAAATCTTGCATCGTTACTATCGTTCTCTAAGGTTTTTGACTTACATAATCAAACTTTTATCATCTCAATTAGAATTCATAACTTTGGTCCCTCATTCTAATTGAACATCGCTAATCAGATCTTGATTTTTATTTCTAGCTTGCATCATCATTATCGTCCATCATCATTTCTAATCTCCTAATTCACGTCATCATTGCCTTCAATCCTAGGTCATCAATCCAAAAATCAAACCTCCAAAATCAAACATCAAACTTCATCCTCTTCCCGACTTCCTCAAAGTCAGTCCCTATTCTAGTCTAATCTTGTCATTCATCTCATTCAGATTAGCTTTGGTCTATCGTCCATTCTCATCTTTCATCTCTATCCAACTCATCAACTAATCATCATGTCACAATTTTATTATGATGAGTTTGGTTGTCCTTCATTTTCTTCCACTTCACCTTATGTTGATGATGATGAGGATATGGTTGATCAACTTGATGAGACAAATATCCAAGTCATGTCTCAATTCTACTATGATGAGTATGGTAATTCCTCATTTTCTTCTACTTCATCCTATGCCGATGATGATGAGGGTACTGATGAGATAGATGTCCAAGTCATGTCGCAATCTTATTAAGATAGGTTTGGTCATCCTTCATTTGCTTCCGCTTACATCCTAATCCAAATCCACCATCTCATCATCCCCAAATTTATTACACAATCCCTAATCATAGTCCCGCATCTTATCTAAATTCTCCATCCAGTTCTAATCCTCCATCTTATCTAAACTTTCCATCGAGTTCTAATCTCCCATCTTATCTCACTTCTCCATCCAGTTCTAATCCTCCATCTTATCTAAATTCTCCATCTAGTTCTAGTCCTCCATCTTATCTAAATCCTCCACCTGGTTCTAATCTTTAATCTTATCTAACTTCTCCATCTTATCTAAATTCTCCATCTAGTTCTAATTTCCCATCTTATCTCACTTCTCCATCCAGTTCTAATCCTCCATCTTATCTAAATCTTCCATCCAATTCTAATCTTCCATTCTATCTCAATCCTTCATCTAATCCTAATCCGCCATCATTTATCACACAAGTTGTGACTGGGGGCATGAATTATATAATGCCTTTATCATTTGTTCCCTCATCCATCCAATCAATGCCACAAGTGTTCAGTGCTCCACAATATCAATCTCAAGTAACATCACAACCTATTGTTTCAAAACCATGATTCAGTTATCTACAGGCACCACCTTGACACATTGTTGTGATGAACCTTCATGAACAAGCACATGGAACTAGTCACAATCCTTCATCTCACTTCAATCCTCCACCATCCACTTCCTTCTATCTCAGTCCACCATTCACTGTATCTTATCTCAATCCTCCAACTTCCCTTCCAACTCCCACATCTATCATTCCTCTCCCACTTTCTACCACCATCGAATACCTTTCATCCATTGAGATTCTTCCCTCACAATCCCCATTACCTACTCCTATAGTCATTCAAACTCAATCCAAGGAACCTCTCATCCTTCCATCCAAGCAACCTACCCTACCTGAAGAACCTCCCATCCTTCCATCCACTCCATCTCTCCCAATTTATGAATCTCCCATCCTTCCATCCACTCCATCTCTCCCGATTAAAGAACCTCTCCTCCTTCCATCCACTCCATCTCTCCCAGTTGAGGAATCTCCCATCCTTCCATCCACTCCATCTCTCTTGATTAAAGAACCTCTCCTCCTTCCATCCACTCCATCTCTCCTAGTTGAGGAATCTCCCATCCTTCCATCCACTCCATCTCTCCCAGCTAAAGAATCTCCCATCCTTCCATCTATTCAATCTATCCCAATTGAAGAATCTCCCATCCTTCCATCCAATTAATCTATCCCAGTTAAAAAACCTCTCATCCTTCCATCCACTCTATCTATCCCAGCTATAGAACCTCTCATCCCTCCATCTATCCCAATTGAGGAATTTCCCATCCTTCCATATACTCCATCTATCCTAATTGAAGAATCTCTCATCCTTCCATCCAGTCCATCCACCCAAGCCATTTAATATTCCATCCTTCCATCCATTCCATATGAAGAGTCTACTTACTCACCCCTCCTCACACCATGCACACCAATACCCTCATGCCAAGATCTTGTTCTAGAGCATGTTGAAAAAATTATTGATCCAAATCAAGATCCTACCATTTCATCTCCCCCATCTCAAGATCCCTTATCATCCCCTCTTCCAAGTCAAGATCTGCCCATCCCATATGCTTCACCTCCTGATCCTCCATTTCCTCCTATCCAAACCATCCCACCACCATCACTCTATCCACTTGGTTTGCTTACATTCATCCATGGTAGTTCTTTCACAAGAGAAGAACATCTCATATGCACCACCCATTATCCTCCATCTGATAAAAGACTCACATCTTGTCACCCAGAGAACAATTATCCTATTTTAAATAAAATGCTAAAAAAAATGAACTATCAAGGAAAAGGCTTAAGCCTACATGAGAAAGGTAATCTGGAGCTCATCCATGTCAAAGCAGATCTAGGATCTCATGGTCTCAGTTACATATCCCAAGGCACTTCATCCAAAAATGTTGGTACAACTAATGCAAAATCTGAGTATACTTCCAAACACACTTTTGCATCTCCCCATCGTTCTTCCAAATCATTTATTGCCATCCCCCCTCATCCATCATATAAAGCTAAAACAACCATCCATATCCCTCCTTCATCCTCTAAATCCATTTTGGGTCCCTATATCCCAAAATGTACCTTCATATATCCCCCACATGCTAATTCCACTTTGGGCCATTCTATCCCAAAATCCCATCCTCCATCTTTTCTTACTCATCCCTCCATACACAAATGCACTATCTCCATCACCCATCATAAACATCCTATTCTTTTCATTCATAGTCAGGACCAACAAAGGCACATGTCCTCACATTCCATCCAACATCCTACCTCCATCACTTCACCCATATTCCCTCCATCTCCTCCATGTTCGCACACTCCTTCCAAGGCTACTAGCATAAATTTGGATGGCAAATTATAAATGCATAAATCTAAACATCCACAACAATATGAAAATGACCATATCCACTCAAAAAGACATGTTCAAAAAGTGCAAAAGCTAATACAAAAATGTAATGAATCCCAAAGGCCACAAAGGTCCACTAAAGAAAAAGCAAAAATAATGTGGATTCCATAGCAAAAAGAAGCAATGCATGCAAAAGAACCTGCAATGGCATCAAAAATTGCTATTTCAACAGCTAAACATTCTCCCCCTCCATCTCCTAAGTTTATTTTGGGTCCCTATGTCCCAATGCTACCTATGAGAATTCCTCCATCATATCCACATGCTACATCCATCCCTCTGCTCATCCCACTTCCTCCACAACATGTGCCAATGTTGGTCTTGACAACATCCCCCCATCACGCTCACTTTCCCTCATTCCATTCAAACACTTTCCACTACCATATGCCTTCTATTGCATGCATTCCCCATCAAAACTGGCTAATCCAAGGCTTTGCATAATCCACACATTCCTAATAAAGTTGTACCAACATCTAATGATCACTCCAAATGGGTTCCCATTACCTTGATATTGAACTTAATGCCTGAGTCCTCCATCCATCTTATCTTCTGAATCCATTTATCCCCACCCATCTCCCTTATAACCTATCCTCCAAATCCATTTATCGTCGTCCAACTCCATCCATGAATTTCCTCCCAAAAATTAGAAAATACAAAAAAAAAAATGATGAAAAAAAGTAAAGAGAAAAATTCGTCCAATGGTGAAAACTTGGCAAACACATGCCTTGGACAAGTACCGTGAGGAAAACCTGGAAAAAAGGCATCATGCATAATCCCCCCATCCTTTTTCTCTCCGCACTTGGGTGCAAGCTCTTCTGCTCATCTGGCCATTTCCTTCTCCATTCCATCTACCTACCATATCTACCATATTCCATTCATTTCACTTCCTCCATCCTCCTTGGATCTTGATAAAAAGAAAAGGCCACCATGTAAACATGCTTTGGACACCTCTTTGCCTCCACTTCCCTATCACATTTTTTCTTCATATCTTTATCCAACCATCACCGTATCTTCCATCTACTTCCCTCAACTTCCTATCCTCCTACCAGTCATCTTATCTTATCCATCCATCCACCAATTTCTTATCTCCCTGTTCCTTCATCTCTTCATCCATCACTTGATCCTCCACCAATCCTTATCCCCTAGTTCCTCCATCCCTTTATCCATAAATTGGTTCCTCCCCTAATCCTTTTCATCTTATCCTCCATCCCTTCGTCCCTCATCCATTCATCTCCCAACCACATCCATAATGCTTCCATCTCCAAATCCTTTTTGTCCTATCCTCCATCATTTCATTCCTCCCATCATATCATTCCATTGCCTCTTTCATCTCTTCTCCTTGGTATGTCACCCTAGGATTCCCCCTGTGCAATCCACTGTTCTTCATCCCTTCTTCCTTTTTTTTGGCTCCCCCCCTATCCATCAAATGGGATCGCCCTCCCTCCCTGGTGGGAAAGTGAACCCGTCCCCTGTCCTTGGGTGGGATTATGAAATCACCATTAGTTTCGACACCCTCCTTCGCTCATCCATCTGATCACTTCATCTTCTCCTTGCACTCCATCCTCACATTTGAATCCTATCCATTTTCCTTAGCTATCCATAAATTAAATGTAAATAAAATAATCTAATCGCTTCTTTGGTCTTGTTCCCAGCCTTGCTGCAAGCCTTGATCGCTAATCGAATCATCCAATTGTATCCTTGGTCTTGTTCCCAACCTTGCTACAAGACTTGCTCCAACCCATCAATCATCAATCTCTCATGGATTTTCATCTTGATTGGGGAAACATCAAGCCTATCCATGGGTCTTCTTCCATCATCCATATATCTTGTACATCTTGTATATAGGTTTCATTGTACATAGGTGTCAGTCAGTCCTGTCTTCGAGATCATATCTTATCGAGTGACCTTCTTCAATAATCATCCTTGAGAATCTTGGTCATCATGATCTTATCAGATCCTTTTGTCGATCATCATTAATATTTTATCCTGGTGTTGTTCCAAGATGTATCCTACTCACCAATACCCATCATTTGTCTTACACAGGATGCATATTTCCTGAAACTAGACATTTTGATCTATCTTAGTCTTATACATAATGTATCCTTCCTGAAACTAGATGTCTTGATCATTTTTGTCTTATACAAAATGTATCCTTCCTGAAACTAGACATCATCAAATCCTTATCCAAATCCTTTGACAAAAGATAGTTGAGGCCCTTGTGTTGTCTTTGATATTTTTTTATCTTTGTTTATCTTTTTTGGCTCCTGAGGGCTTTGTTTCCTCTTGGTCACCATGATCTTTAATATCATGGTGCACTAGGAATAACAAGGCTTAGGATCTGATCTTGTTGTTTTTGCTTTTTGCTTGGTGTGTCTTTTGGATGCGTTCCTTGTTGTACCCTCATGAGGTCTCTGTTATCTCATGTAACACTAGGGCATATCTTCTGCTTGGGGTTCTTCTAGCACTATTGCCTACAAGGTCTCTGTAACTATGTGTGGTGCTAGATTAGCCCATGTGTCTATTTATATGTGTCAAATATTTCAATAGAGTTTGCATTTTTTTGATGATAATGTCTTTAATTATTTATTCATCTCTTTCTAGCATCCTAATCTCGAGGTGTTTGAGATAATTGTGTTTGCTTGATTTTCATCGCAGGTATTTCAATCTTCTACATTCGAGCGCATATTTACCTCACACCGTGATGCTGTCATAATATTTAGATTTGGTTAAGGTTTTGGAGGCTCAACCAAGGGGGTCCACTTGTGGAGAATCCATGTTCATTCACTTGCATGTTTTTCTAAGTAATTTTATTATCGAGCTTATATTTACTATTTAGAATCCTTTTTGTTGATTGTCCTGCAGCCATAGAAACTTCATTCCTTGACTGTTCTTGCAACCAAAGGATAAACAGAGTTTATGATTACCAGCTGGTTAGTATTTCCTACATAAAGTTACAAGCTTAATGTTAAGTATGCTAAATTTATGTTAGCAGAAACAATGATAGAATCTAATGCTTTCCATTAATTCCTTGTTTAGTTGCTTCAAGTTTGATTTTGTATTCCTAATGAGTCTCTTGGTGCACATATAGTGTAGACTTGTTTCAAGTATACATTCCTGGGTTGACAATTGAATGGATTTATTATTAATGAGTTAGTAGTCTAATGGTAACAAAGAATTGAACCCCTTTCGTCAAGGAAATGAGTCTTTATTACTAGCGCATTATAAGGAACCAACATGCATTATGGTTTGAGCCACTAAGTTGGATTCAACATTTGATTCTCATTATCTCACACCCTTAGAAATTAATTTTTTTTTGATAAGAGTAGGTTGGTGGGATTCGCCTTGGTCCCACACTTATTTCCTCGAATTTCAGGAGGACAATTTGGTGGTCCTCTCTAATTCAAATACCACTATATGTGAAAATATATCAATTCCAAGTTGGCTTAATTACTATTTTAATTATGAAATCCCTATATAAGGTACCCCTCTTAAATCATTTCCATAATCTTATCTTATACTAACATTATCATCAATTTGTTTCCACCTTTCCTCTCCCCACCAATTTTTCAAATCATCACATTTGGCCTTGAAAACTTATCTCATGGGAATTTTATGTCACATTATCAACATTAAACACCCCTTCGGAACCAAGTCTTGTTACTTCCAACCTTCCTTAGAAGGTTGTTTTCCTTATCACTCTCACTCATACACTATCTCAACTAATGATCAACAAATATTAGTGGTGTGTAACTATCTTTAATGGTTTCTAAGTTCTAAAGAGACTTGACTTTGATATCTCGATGATAATTATTGCTACGTATCGGTAGATCAATCAATTTGGCAACTTCGATATCAATTCCACTAATAATCGAGTACACAATCAGTCTAAGCAGGTAATATCCTTCTGAAAGCATTGGGTCATACTAAGTGATGGAGGAGTCTTAATGACACCGGAATATCAAAGGATTTGGGAACGTGTGCAATCATGTTTTGAAATCTTTAATTCATCGATCTCCATACATTGCACTTTTTCTAAGACATAATCCTATGAAGATTTGCATGTACGACTCCATAATGGCTAATTAAATCGTGAAAAATATACAAAGGTGGTGGCACAAGTTATAGCATTTAATATGGTTCTTTTCTTGCAAAAGGCAATTAATGTTTACACTTGTTCATTATGATCTCCAAAGTTGGCCAAAGAAACCTATCGATATGAATTATCCTTCATAGAATGGTTCCACATCATAATGATCAGTTTCCTATAGTTAACCCAGATTTGAATTGACAAAAGAACAAACAGGAAGATATTATCCTTAGACTATATGCCCTTGTATGTAAACAAAAACCTTGTTTTGTAGGGTATAGAGAGACAATGACACTGTTGGGAAAGATAGAAAGGGAAGCTGAGAATCATAACCACCAATTACAAGAAGAAATTGTTGCAACCAGAAATCCAGGTGATCAACCCAACAATTAAGTGCTAAAGTGCTTCAAGGAGACGACCATACAGCAATAATGTAGCTGGATATAGAATCCATCGAAAAACATCAGGAAGACATACTTATTGGATTGACAAACTTGGCTTGGGAATGCAAACACAACTATGTTGAATACTTGTGGGTGAGTTTTGTGCTTGAAGAGGAGGAAGAGATAGTCGAAAGACATGAGAGGGAGCTTGACATGCAAAGGAATCCTATTTTGCCTGTTTCGATTAGAATACTTGGGATAAGGTTTCCAATTTTGTCTTTGAATTATAAACTTGCATAATGACACATGTACTTTAAAGGTAGCTTTTTGTTTTCCTTTAGTAAAAATGGTTCTATCCAAGAAACCGTTACCTTATAGGAAGCTTTTTTCATTTTAGATACATATAGCTATAGATAGAAGAAAAAAAGGGAGGATAGATCGACCTTCCAATTTGATGCATGAGTGAGAATTGATTAGTTTGCTTTGTTCTAAGTTAATTTTTGGGATTTAATAGCATGTTTTCCATTTCATAAACATAATTTATATATGCAAAAAATAAAGACTTTATGCTTTTGAATATGAATCTAAGGATGGAAATTTATTTGAAACTTTGTATTCATGCATTTTCTTTTGGTTGAAATTTAGTTTGAGATTTGCAATCACTTCCTTGATTTCATCTGTGTATTAAGTTATGTATGTACATGTTTACAAAACTTTGAGTTATAACACATTTATATTATTTGAGGAAAATGTCTGTAAATTCCCCATTACAGTTGATCATATATAACAAATGGGTGAATTTTGAGCCATTTATTTGTGTTGTTTCCAAGTCCAATTCTTTCATCTATTTTGCTTTTGTGTTTGCCTTTCCTACTTTCTGGTTAAAAGCATACCTCGTAAAAACCCCAATTATATCATAGGAGGGAGATGTACCTCTAAAATTAAGAGGAAAGTTGTTAATTTAATTGGCAACTTCTCCAACTATTTGTTTCATGCTTGTATCTATTAATATGGCTTAGAGGGTTTTGTTTTATATTTCAAAAGGGACAGGTCTGTAAGCAAATAGATTTTTTAACGATTTTGTTGGGAAACTGATAGAGATTGATATTTTTGTTTCCTTAAATATTAGATGGTGCCTTTCCCAGAATGAAGGTTGGTGACTCTATTTAATTGAAGATCTTAGGAAAATGTCAGAGTGCCAAACACAGGAGAAATATCATTCTAAATCCAGGAGAAGACTTGCACCAATCATTGAAGAAATCTTGGTTGAAAATGAAAACATACTCCAATCTTTTTGGAATTCTTTCAAAGAAAGTATTTTAGAAGCTGCAAGGAGAAAGTTACATCCTTTTGAGGACTACAAATCTGCATTGCTATTGAGGAGTGTGCATCATAGATACCATTTACTCAAAGATTTTGAACATGAGATTCATAAGTTGCAAGCTGCAATAGAGAAATTGAGGCGGCTTAAAGAAGAACCGAAAAGTGAAAATTGGGTCTCCTATAACTTTTCTATTCTTGATGAACAACACTCTGTGCAAGCATTGGCTGGGCTTAATGATTTATCCGTACTATGGAATAACATTCACCAATAAAATACTCCAAACCAGAATGAGCTTGAAGAATCAAGACCTTTCATGACACGCATGCAGTTTGGGCAAATCGAACAATCAAATAATGTTTTTGAAAAAGAGATGCTTCTAGAGGAACACAATGTTGCTTTTATTTTAAATTGGTGCCTAGAGGGTTTAGATGGTAACTTTCTATGTGGAGTTGTGGATGAAGTCGGTCACATTACCAAAGTTCAAATAAATGTAGTTCCTTGTGATTCTAGTGATATAAAAGAAGATACGAATGTGCCATGTATGAAGCCTGAATATTCATTATTTGAATCTCTTGATAAAAAAGAATGAGAAAAAGGAATACAAGAAGATGTTAATCATCTTTCTTCTTTCAAAAATTATTTTCCGAGAGTAGGTATAACATAAGATTGCATTACTTGTGGTGTTGGTTCAATGAATAGAGTGTATGCACATAAAATGAAATCAAATTTGATAGTTCGATGATTAAGCCTGGTAAGGATACAGATAAAGTGCATTCTCAATCTATTTGTATTTTTAGTGATGATTTTATTTGTACAAAAGAAGAAGAATTTATTTATATCAAATTTGACCCCATGGTTATAGAATGTGAAACTTAGAAATCACAACCAACAATAGCATGTATAAATTTTGATTCAGTTTACAATCTGTGGGAAGAATATGTGATTTTTGATGCTTCTCTTCTGTGTTCAAAGAAAGCTATGATTAATATTGAACCAACAAATCATGTCACAATAGTAATAAAAATGGAGAAACAGTTGGAAAACCCTAAGAGCGAAAGTAGCTAGAGCAAATTTAATGCATTATACCTACTGACAAATTTTTATAATGACTCAAAGGTTAGAGATAATGCTCTCTTTCAAATCTCTCATCCTTTTAAAACTGTTGTTTAAGAAATTGAGTTCAGTGTTTATAAGTTTGAAAGTGTGGAAATTAGCAAACAAAGAAATGAGGATGAAATGGAAGATAATGTTTTATGTGAAGAAACAATTTTTCTTTCACCAAAAGAAATTTTCCCAACCAGTAAGGTTGTAAATGTTGATGGCGAGCTGGATGAGTCAATTGTTGTAGATTGTTAGGTGGTTGTTTTAATTGATAATGATTTTGGATCTAGCAATGCAAATTTGGTGAATGATGAGCCAAACATCCATATCGATGTTTCAAATAAAGTCATGAATAAAGTAGATTATGACTCAGAAGCTTTTGATAAAGAATGGTTATTTTGGTGCGAGTATAGGCTCGAGAATATTTTGCACTCCATCAATTGGAGGTCTAATATTGTGGCAGTCCCAAGGCGACAACTATCTCTAGCAACATCATATGGCCATGGTCCATTATTTCATATGGGTGCCTACTTCTCTCAGCATGTTAATGGATTCATCTGCAATACCTCAAGCATCCTCTTAAGATAAGGCCTAACGACTATGTATATACCTAGGTTTCTCATGTGCTCACATATTTTTTAGTTTTCTGTTGCTTTTTTTCTTCGGCTGGTCTTTCTCCCTCTTTGACTCTATAGCCTAATGGACAAGGCACTAGCCTGACTTTATATTATAGAGTTCTTTGTATCCATATGGTCCTTGTCCCCATTCAGAGCCTATGTTTCTACCTTTCCTCTCCCCACCAATTTTTTATGTCATCACTTCCGACCTTGAAAACTTATCTCATGGGCATTTTGTGTCACATTATCAATCTTCAACTCTCCTTTGGAACCAAGTCTTGTTAATTCCAAACTTCCTTAGAAGATTGTTTACTCGATCTCTCTTACTTGTACACTAGCTCAAGTAATGGTCAGAAAATCTTAGCTGTGTGAAATTGTCTTTAATGGTTTCTAAGTTCTAAAAAGACTTGACTCTGCAATCCTAATGATAATTACCACTACGTATCGACATATTGGTCAATTTGGGAACTTTGATATATCACTTCCACTGATAATCGAGTACACGATCTTTCTAAGTAGTCAATATCCTTTTGAGACCATTGGGTCATACTAAGTGATGCAAGAGTCTCAACAACACCGAGATATTGGAGGATTTGGGAACGTGTGCAATAATGTTTTGAAATATCTATTTCACTGATCTCCATATATTGCACTTTTACCAAGACATAATCCTATGAAGATTTGCATATACAACTCCATAATTGCTAGTTAAACGGTGAAACACATACAAAGGTGGTGGTACAAGTTATAGCATTCAAAATGGGTCTTTTCTTGCAAAAGACATTTAATATGTTTACTCTTGTTCAAAATGATATTCAAAGTTGGCCAAAGGAACGTATCCATATTAATTATCCTTCTCAAAATGGTTTTGCCTCATAATGATCAGTTTCCTGTAGTTAACCTAGATTTGAATTAGCTAGAGAACGAACAAGAAGACATTATCCTCAAACGATATGTCCTTTCTTGGAAACAACAAATTTGTTTTGTAGGGTATAGTGATAGGATGACACTGCTCAGAAAGATAGAAAGGCAGGTCGAGATTCATAACCATCAATTACAAGAAGAAATTGTCACAACCAGAAATCTAGGTGATCAACCCAACAATTAAGTGCTCAAAATGGTACTTCAAGAAACAACCCCGCACCAATAATGCAGTCGGATATAAATCCATAAAAAATCCTCAGAAAAACATACTTATTGGATTGATAAACTTGGCTTGGGAATGCAAACAAAGCTATTTTGAATACTTGTGGGTTAATTTTGTGCTTGAAGAGGAGGAAGAGAAAGTTGAAAGACATGAGAGAAAGCTTGGCATGCAAAGGAATCCTTCTCTGCATGCTATTTGAATATCAGCTAGAATAGTTGGGATAAGGTTTCCAATTTTGCCAATTTTGGCTTTGAATTATAAATTTGCATAATGACACTTGAACTTTAAAGGTAGCTTTCAATTTTCCTTTATTAAAAACAGTTCTATCCAAGAAATCGTTACCTTATAGGAAGCTTTTTTCTTTTTAGATATATATAGCCATAGACAAAATAAAAAAGGGAGGATTGATCCCCCTTTCTCATTGATGCATGAGTGAGAATTGATTGGTTTGCTTTGTTCTAAGTTAATTTCTAGTATTGTATAACATGTTTTCATTTTCAAAAACATAATTTATATATGCAAAAACAAAGACTTTGTGCTTTTGAATATGAATCTAAGGATAGATTTTTTTTTGAAAATTTGTATTCATGCATTTTATTTTGGTTGACATTTACTTTGAGATTTACAATCAGTTCCTTAAATTCATCTGTGTATTAAGTTATGGATGTACATGTTTACAAAACTTTTAGTCATAACACATTTACATTATCTGAGGAAAATGTCTATCAATTCCCCATTACAGTTGATCATATATAACAAATGGGTGAATTTTGAGCCATTTATTTGTGTTGTTTCGAAGTCCTATTCTTTCCTCTGTTTTGCTTTTTCGTTTGCCTTTCCTACTTTTTGGTTAAAAGCATACCCCGTAAAAACCTCAATTATATCATAAAAGGAAGCTATACCTCTAAAATTCATAGGAAAGCTGTTGATTTAATTGGAAACTTCTCCAACAATTTGTTGGATGCTTGTCTCTATTAATAGGGCTTAGAGGATTTTTTTTATACTTCAAAAGGAACAAATCTACAAGCAAATAGCTTTTTGGTGAATCTGCTGGCAAATTGATAAAGACTGGTATTTTGTTTTTATAGTGTCTTAAATTGTACTCCCTTATAATTTGATCCATATTTGGGCCCTCATTATAGTGTTCATGTCTCAAAGTTGGACTAGGACCTAATTATGCTCATACTATTCAAATATAGCCTCATTTCCTCTTTGCATATGACATGGCATCTTGGTTCTAACCCTTAAATGGGTTAGGACTAGGGTGTGGTGCCTTGGTCCTTAATGAGACTAGGGCATGGTGTCTTGGTCCTCTCAATTGGGACCTTAATTTAGCCCCCTTTAATGGTCACAATGAGTTGGCGAGAACCCGATCTCCATGGCAACCTATGTCAAAAAATTAAAAATGTTTTTCGATGGGAAAGTATAAAAGGAGGTCCATCCCTCTCATTTCATCATCACAGGAGACTCAAAAGGCATCCAATCAATCCATAAATTCAAGTAATCTACCATTCAAGAATTGAAGCATTTATCATCAAGCATTTCTAGAGATCTTCAAGGCTACATATTCTTTATTTATCCATTGTGGAGCAACATTACATCATTCATATGCAAGCATGTGTGTGTGATTAGGGTTTTGTCATGTTCATTCCATTTCATAAAATATATATGGTTACATTCAATAAGCAAAGCATCATTATCAGTCATTGCAAATCTGAGTTATATCTTTCCATCATTTATTTTAGTATTTGTAACATTTCATTCAAGGTTAATTCCTAAAGTAGGGTTTGACTTAGGCAAACCCCTATTCCTAACCTATTTCCCCTTCTTTCTGTGTGTAGGAAACAGGTATAAAGTTGTGATCTTTATAATAAACATTATTTACAGTGACAAATTGATCCCCCATTAGAGTGTGAAAAGTTCAGAGGACTAGGGTGACCACCACCATGGTCCCGACATTTTAGGAGCTCTTTTAAGGAGCAAGTTCGAAACTACTTGCATTGCTCAGATCTAGGTTTGTGGCTCATGTTGGCAACAATAATGGAGGAAAACTAAGAGGGGGGTGAAGCAATTTTCACCAGATTAATCAGTTTAAGCACAATCTCAGATCAGATCAACTACAACAAGAATAAAGAGAAACACAATGGCAACAACACACATAACACCAAGATTTTGACATGGAAAACCTAGCTAAGAGAAAACCATGGTGGGAACCTACCCACAATAAGATAATACTCTACAATAGTATGCACAAATATTATAATGGGAAATGCACATGCATTCAGGCACACTGCCTAGAGCTCACTGCTCAAATTATGATAACCTGAAAGACTCCAAGCCTCAGGGAAGGTTCACTGCCTTACAATAACATCCAGACTACAATCTGATCAAGATGAACTGAAAGAATAGCATCTCATAATGCTTGATGACAGTTCCAGTTAAGCTCATTTGTTTGCTCTGCAACAATATCAGTTCAATACACCACCTCAAAAGATAAATTCACTTATTTGCACATACACTACTCTCTGATAATGTATACACTATCACCCATACCCAAATTACATAAATATAACACCTATTTATACAATTCATCAACCTTGACTACAAGGTCGGCCAAACCCTCAAGACCTTATTACAAAATTACATCATATGTTATATAAATAAACCGCCAACCAATACAATGTCACAAACAACATATCATGGACCCAAATCAAATCCTCAAACATGAAAAACCACCAAAAATCTTGCCAAGATCCACTACAACACGCTACACCACTGAAAATATTGCATAACATGAAGAATATCACCGGACCCATAAGATCTTCAATAACACACACAATGATCAACACAGGCCACCAAAACAAATAGGACATAATTAGGAAACACCAACAAGCACATTATAACCATTCACAATAGCTGCACCAACACCACTTAATCAAATCTTCATCAATCAGTACACTAACTCTCAAGAGCACTTAACAACAACAATTCAGACTAGAAAGATAACTTGCAGAGCATGAAATCATGAACCATCTAAAATGAAGATACACATGAACATCCAAAACACTCTCCCAAATCTGCAACACAAGATCAGATCAGATCATACCGGAGCACAACAAGTCAAATACCAGACATTGCCAACCACTGAACAAACAAACCAAACTTCAATCCAGATCAAATGATATAACCAATTAAACATTTGGATCACTAAAACCAATAAAGAATGAAGTATCTCTAGTTGATTCAACATCCCAAACATGTAAACCAATCATATCAACTCTTTATAATCACCGGAGCACCAAAGCATATGAATATGTTGACATCAATGACAACAACATATCTTAGCAACAACAATATCCAACAGCTTAGTCCCGCAACCGTAGCTTATTGTTTCCACATTTTCAGCTTAATTTCCTACAAATTTACCTTAATTTCAGTAATTATCACAAAAGAGGGTTTATTAATTCACATGATCAAATCCCCAATCCAATCAGAGTTCTTAGTCCTAATCTTTACTGGTTTGCACCTAGATCTATTGGATTGGAACCCTCTTTTGAATGTAATGGTCCCTAAGTCACAAAATTAGCGATTTTCATTTATCTAATGGTAGAAAGCCTAATTTTTCACCATTACAATTTCATCAAATATCAAATGGCACCTTTATGAAAATGAAGGTTGGCAACTCTATTTAAATTGAAGATCTAAAGAAAATATCTCATTGCCAAACAAAAGAGAAAAATTAGTATAAATCTAGTAGAAGACTTCCACCAACCATTAAAGAAATCTTGACTGAAGATGATAAAATACTCCAATCTTTTTGGAATACTTTCAAAGAAAGTATTAAGGAGAAAGTTATATCCATCTAAGGACTAAAAATCTGCACTACTATCGATGAGTGTGCATCATAGATACCATTTAATCAAAGATCTTGAACATGAGATTCATAAGTTGCAAGTTGCAATATAGAGATTGAGGTGACATAAAGAAGAACTGGAAAGTAAAAATTGGGTCTTATATAACTTTTCTATTCTTGATGAACAACACTTTGCACAAGCATTGACTAGACTTAATGATTTATTAGTACTATGGAACAACAATCACCAACAAAAAAGACTCTGAACCACATCGAGCTTGAAGAAGTAGGACCTTTCATGACACACATGCAAATGGGGCAAATTGAACTATCAATATTGTTTCTTAAAAAGAGGTGCTTCTAGAGGAACATAGTGTTGTTTTTATTCCAAATTGGTGCCTAGAGGGTTTAGATGGTAACTTTCTATGTGAAGTTGTGGATGAAGTTGGTCACATTATTGAAGTTCAAATAAATGCAATTCCTTGTGACTCCAATGATATGAAAGAATGTATGAATTTGATATGTATGAAGCTTGAATATTCATTATTTGAATATCATGATAAAAAGCATGAGGAAAAGGGCATACAAGATGAGGTTAATCATCTTTCTTCTTTCAAAAATTATTCTCCAAAAGGAGATATTACACAAGATTACATTACTTGTTGTTTTGGTTCAATGAGTGGAGTGTATGCACATGAAAATGAAACCAAATTTGATAGTTTGACGATTGATCTTGTATACGTCTAAAATTAATTATATTAATATATAATTAATTTAAGCCTTTCCACATAATTAATTAATTTAATTGTGTTGACCCCCTTCCTCTTAAGGTTAATTAAATTAAATTAAATTAATTTTATCACTATAGTCCTATAATTAATTATTTCCCTATTATTCTAAAGTCATCCCAATCATTATTGCTTCTAAATCTTTATTAGTTAGTTAATTTTAATTAACTAAAATAACCATCCTACAAATCACCCTTCTTAATCCTATCACTCAACCTAATTAATTCTATCCTAATCATGCTTACCATTTTCCTCAATTTTAAATTCCTCTAGACTCATTCTCTCTCCTCATGTCACATCCTCCTAAATTTCCCATTTGCACTCTAATCCCTCATTAAGCCACCTAATCAATCTCCCTAATCATTTGCACATCCCTAATTACCTTGATTAAGGAAGGGTCAACTTGTTGGCATTATAACAGACAAGGAGAGATTGTTGGCATTTCAATAAGGATATTGAGAAGGTTGCTGATAATTATAGATAAAACTGATTAATGATGTTTACTGTCTTAAAATTATTATTTTGTCATTGATGTCAAGAAATTGATTTTCTAATTCAGTATGATGTTGCCATATCTTGAGAAGTATTATTTGATGAGTATAAAGATGTCGGTAAAAGACACAGAAAGAATGTGATGAATAAGGGGAGGAATAAGTTATTCAATGGACAACTATTATCGAGTTAGACAATGATGAGATCATGATGTTTAGATTGTTTTGATATCATACATATGTTATTGATTGTAAGGTTAATACTATACTATGTTACCGAGCAAAGAACCTAGTCGGTAAACCCTAAGGAACCTAGTCGGTAAACCCTAAGGAACCTAGTCGGTAAACCCTAAGGTTATCGCTATCGGTTAATGAAGGCGGTATGTCTACCGAGTGAAGTTTAGTATTTATTGAGTTGCAACCGAGTAGTAACAGAATGTATTGAATGAATAAAAGCATTATTTAATGAAGGAAGCTAATGAGCTGGCTATGATTAAATGATTGTTATGCCGTGCATGAAGTTTGTTAAAGAATCTATGGCAAAGGAAAATCGACAAGAAGATCTACAGCTCAGATTGAACCACAATACCCTAGCACAAGTTCCAAGAAATGTATGCAAGTTCCAAGGCAGGGTAAAACATTTTCAGATTGAAGGATACATTAAACCTGATCAAGTTTGAAGATCTGATGGCTATGATTGATCATGGGAAATGTGATCAAGGAGATTAAGTGGTTGACAAATTGTTTATAAATAAGGAACTGTTGATAAACAATGCATGCGGGCAAGTGTATGCACAAGGATGCTACATAGTGATTACCGAGCACGGAAGCTTGAAGACCTGTTTGAATAACAGAGTATAGAGCCCAACAGATGGACAAGATTAGTGCTATTGTATTGAGCAAATAAGAATCTGCTTTAGCATTTTTAGATGTGAAGTTGCAGATAGATTTTTATTACTATTATTTTGTAAAGTGACAGAAAATCTTTTAACCAAGTAGACTTAACAGTCTTATCTGTAAAACCCTCTAGCAAGGTGACATTCTGATTGAGTGTTTTAAATCCGTTAACAAGATCACTTCTAACAAGGTGAAGATCCTAACAGATCTGAAGGAAATCCCTTAACCGGGTCACATCTAGCAATGTGTTTGTAATCTTTAACAGGATTTGCTTTTAATTGAGCATACTTTAGAAGAGTATATTTTTTAGTGGGTTCGAAATCCCACAATGGTTTTTCCCTATTTGGGTTTCCACGTTAAATCTGGTGTTATGATTTTTATGATTTTTATATGCTTTTGAGTTTGCATGTTTAGCAGTTTTGGTTATATTGCTGAAGTATATGTTACCGAGGTTGAATCTGTTGTTTTTATGGAAGATTAAGTTTGTATGATTCACCCCCCCTCCTCTCATCTTATTAGCTTGGCATTTGTACTTAACATTAAGTATCAGAACTATCAATTGGTATCAGAGCTTTGGACTCTGGAAGAAAAAGTTTAAAGGTAATTGAGGAAAAGATGCAAAGATGTATAAGAGGAATGCACCGAAGCTGAACAAGTCAAGTTTCTCTACATGGCAGAAAAGGATGAAGCTGCACCTATCAGGAGTTGAAGAATATGCTGTATATTATCTGGAGAATGATTTCATTACACCGAGCACCTCTCCCTTGACAATGGAAGAGATAAAGGCAAAGCAAGAACATATCCAAGCAATGATTGAAATAACATCTGTTTTGACCGATTCAGAGTTTAATGATCTAGAAGGCTGCAATGATGCAAAGACAATGTGGGACAAGCTCATATGTGTGTATGGTGGTGATGAACATGTTCAAAGAGAAAAAGTGGACAGTCTAAGAGGACAACTTGAATCTATGAGGATGAATGAAGGTGAGAACATAACTCAGTACAGTAGAAGACTAAAGGAGATTGTCAATCAAATCAAAGGAGTAGGTGGAACTATTGAAGAAAAGGATATAACAAGTAAGTTGTTAAGAACTCTTCTACCAGCTTATGCAATCTGAGTCTATGCAATCAATGAATTGAGGTTTGTACCCAATATGCCAGTTTCTTTAGATGCTACTATTGGTAAGCCACATGCATTTGAGTTAAGTAACTTTGATAACAGTGGGTCATCGGTAAATAAAGTTGAATCTGCATTTAGTTCTTTTCATATTGGTGAATCTGATGATTACAATGATAGAATGAGTAAGTACACTAAAGGGGATCACAATGGAGCAAGTGAAAGATTTTGAAAGAACATGGAGGAAGTACACAAACTGTATGAGGAAATCAGAAAGCAAGAAGAGTTTGAAGCACTATTAGCCAGAAGGTTACCGAGAGGCAAAGGTAAGTATAAAGGAAAACTACCTTTAAAATATTTCAATTGTGATAAGATAGGACATATGGCTTCTAACTATCCTGACAAAGAATCTATTGAGAAAAGAGATTACCGAGATGATAGACAGAAAGATAATCATTATAGAGGACACTGAGACTTCAGAAGAAGAGATAGAAAGTCATGCTTAATAGTCGATGAGGAATCCAATGATGATAAATCAGATGAAACTGATACAGAGGAAGTAGTTTATGTGGCTATCAAAGATGGATTAGATGAAGAAAGGTATGAAGAAAAAGCCCTAATATCTCACATAAATACTAATGATTCTTGGATCATAGATAGTGGATGCTCACATCACATGACAGGTGATAAACACAAGTTTGTTATGTTACAAGACTATGATGGAGGCTATGTAAGATTTTGTAATGATGCACCATGTCTGGTAAAAGGTAAAGGATCCATAACACTTCTTGACAATGCAAGATGAAATGATGTTTATTGGGTTGAAGGTTTGAAATACAATTTGTTGAGTGTAGCACAACTAAACAATACAAGATACCGAATAGAATTTTAGAAAGGAATTGTCAAAGTTCATGCCAAGAATGGAAAGTTAGCTACTATGGGGACACAAACAAAAGGTAACACATTTCACCTTGACTCAACTCAGAATAAATGTCTGTATGCAAGGAAAGATGATACCTGGTTATGGCATAAAAGGTTTTGTCATGTAAATTTTGATAATCTGATCAAAATAAGCAAGAAGCACCGAGTAAGAGGTCTACCGAGTCTTGAAAAACCTGAGAATGCTATGTGCCGAGGATGCCAGATGGGTAAAATGACAAGATCAAGCTTTACAAGTAAGTCCTACACTTCTAAAGGAATTTTAGATCTTGTGCACACTGATCTTTGTGGTCCTATGAAAGTTCAAAGTTATTATGGTGATAAATATTTCATATTATTTGTGGATGATTATTCAAGGATGATGTCAGTAATGTTTTTAAAAGAAAAATCAGAAGCTTTTCAAATGTTTAAATGGTACAAGGCAAGAGTTGAAAATGAAACAGGAAGACAACTGAAATGTCTTAGGTTAGATAGAGGAGGAGAGTTCAAATCTAATGAGTTCAACTTATTTTGTAATGATCATGGTATAAAAAGACAAGTCTCTACACCGAGAACTCCACAACAAAATGGAATTACTGAGAGAAGAAACATATCTATTGTGGATTGTGCTAGAACCCCGATGATTGAAAAGAAAGTGCCACAAACATTTTGGAGAGAAGCAATAAGCACAACAGTTTACACCCTGAACCGAGTACAACTGAAGAAAGCAACTTTGAAGACACCATATGAAATCTGGTATGACAAGAAACCTAATGTAAGTTATTTTAAAATATTTGGAAGTAGATGCTATGTACACAAAGTTGATAGAAATGGCAAGTTTGATCAAAAAAGCGAAGAAGGAACATTTCTTGGTTATTCTTCTAGAAGTAAAGCATTTAAATGTTTGATCAAATCATCTAACAAAATCGTAGAAAGTGAAAATGTGAAAATTGATGAATTTGCAGAAAGAAATGATGCAGGAAACTCCAAAGAACCAGAAGATTATGATGAATTTGTCTATGTTCAACCGACAAGTCCTACCGAGAAAACTGCAGAAGGAAATGAAGAGAATGTCCAGTTACCGAGTGATGAAGAAGATCATACAGAGCCTACCGAGCCTGTACTAGCCAAGTATGTCAGAAGACATCATGCATCAAGTCAAATTATAGGAGATAAGGATGATCCAATGATGACAAGGAACAAACAAAGACAGAACACATGTCTGATATTTGAATTTGAACCGAGAATAGTGAAAGAGGCATTTAACAGTGAAGATTGGATAAATGATATGACAGAAGAGATTGATCAAATCAAGAAGAATGACACATGGACATTGGTCCCAAGACCGAAGGACAAAAATTTAATCGATACAAAGTAGATTTTCAGAAACAAGCTGAATGAAAAAGGTGAGGTCATTCAAAATAAAGCAAGACTAGTTTGCAAAGGTTATGCCCAAGAAGAAGGAATTGATTATGGTGAGACTTTTGCACCTGTGGCAAGACTTGAAGGAGTAAGAACATTGTTGGTATATGTTGCTTACAAGAATTTCAAGGTATATCAAATGGATGTCAAATCTGCATTTTTGAATGGTATATTAGAAGAAGAAGTTTTTATTGAACAACCTGAAGGATTTGTTGAAGACAAGAATAAAGATCAGGTGTGTAAATTGAACAAAGCTTTATATGGTTTGAAACAAGCACCTAGAGCATGCTATGAAAGATTGCACTCTTATTTAATCAAGATTGGTTTTAAAAGGAAAAAGTGAAAATAGTAACATGTACATGAAGAATGATGAAAATGGAATACTGATCTCAGCCATATTTGTTGATGATATTATCTTTTGTGGAAATGACTCTCTATGTAAGAACTTTGGAAATGAAATGAGAAAAGTATTTGAGATGTCATTAATCGGTGAGATAATTTTTTTTATAGGTTTACAGATACTGCAAATGAAAGATGAGATTTTCATTACTCAATCCAAGTACATAAAGGAAATCTTGAAGAAATTTGGAATGTAGGATTCAAAACCAGTAAGTACTCCTATGACTACCAGCTATAAAATATCAAAGAATGATGAATCTGCATCTGTTGATGAGACAATTTACCGATCCATGATTGGAAAGCTACAATATGTTGTTCACAACAGGCCAGACATAGCACATGCAATAGGTATAGTTGCAAGATTCTCTGCAGATTCTAAGGAAACACACATGACAACAGGTTACTTCTTATCAGATTGCCATTAGTTTCATGTCAAAGTTATACTATATACTCTAGTCAGTTATCTATTACCAAAATATTCAGTCGGTATGTACAGTCTAGTCAGTTACAGAAGAAAGCAGTCATAGAACGCAGTATACACCGAGCTATCTACTGAGTATCTTTACATGTCTACCGAGAAGAAAAGATGACACACCGAGTTGATTTACACCAAGCAAAATGTGTTACCAGATTCATTGAACCTGGACATGCATATGAAAATGTGTTACAAGATTGAGGCACATCTAACCGTTATCACATTGGAAATTGCACTTAAAGATTGTGTATGATTTTGAGGTTATCTAACCAATGAAATATTTTGCATGGTTATTCATTCAATAAATCGTGTTTGTAAGATCGAAGCAATGAATTGGATCATCGTCATAAGAGATCTATTTATATAGCATGAGTTAAGAGTTAAAGGTGTGTGCATGAGTGTAAGAAGATTGTTACAGAGACATAGAGGTCACCGAGAAGGTTTTCAGAGAATAGTTGAAGAATAGAGTAAACAGAAGGATTTACTGAGTTACTATATGGGTTATCGAGGTATGCTATAAGAAAGGTAATCTATTTTGAGCACATAGAATCTGCTATAACATTCCAGATGTAAAGTTGTAGATATTTGTAATGATTTTATTGTAATATTGTGAAGTTGTAAGAGAAACCTTTAACAGGGTAAAAGACTCTAATCAAGTCTATAAATTGTAAAGCCTCTAACCAGGTGTAGCATTTAGATGAAGTGTTGTAAAATCCTTTAGCAAGATAGATCTAACAGATCTTGTTACTCCCAACAGGGTATGCTATCAGAAATAGCTAAACATGTAGCTCTAATTGAGCACTCTTTATTATTGCAGTAGTGAAGTTGTGGGTGCCATCCCCACCACAGTTTTTCTCTCTAACTAAGAGTTTCTGTGTAATCAAAATATATGTGTTATGGAGTGAATCACGTATGATTGTTATCTATTTGTTTTAGTTTTATATTATGTTACTGCACTATTCAGTTTATGCATAACAGTAAAGATATTGTTGAAGAAGAGTTTTGAAGTACTGATTCACCCCTCCCCTCTCAGTACATTAGCTTTCCATATTGGGCCTAACAATTGGTATCAGAGCTCTAATCTTGGAAAATGGTTTAACTACCTAAAGAGAAAGATCTTATCAATGGAAGGCTATAAACAATCTTGAAGGATTATGTATCTGCAAGAAGAGCTGGATCATGCTAATCAAGTGATTGCAGACATGTAAATGCAAATGCAAAAATCTCTGAAAGTGAGAAGAAGATTATCTGATGATTTGGAGGACTCTCAAGAGTTAGTGGAACAAATTGAGACATCATCTGAGAACAGTATATCTGAAGAGATTGAAGAAATGATTGGAGTATTGAAAGAAAAGAACAAAGCACTGGCTGATCAATTGAAAGCAATGAAAAGAGAACATGAACATTTCAGCACACAGATGACTGAAAATCTAGATGCATTGAGAACAGCTGAGGATAAAGTAAGAGATCTAGAAAGAGAGAAACAACAACTTGAAGTCTTAGTATCTGATAAGAATGATGAAATCATAAGATTGACTGGAATTAAACAAAACCTATCAGATCAACTAGGTTATGCACATTATGAAGCAATTATGAAAAATGATGAGAATCAAGCATTGAAACTTGAAGTATCAAGGTTGTCCGATGAACTTGAAACATAGAAGAAATCCAAAGAAACACTGAAGAAGAGTTATGAAGCATCAAAGATGTTGGATAAGCAACTGAATACAAGAAGGCCCAACAAAGATGCAGGACTTGGTTACAAAGGAAAAGACTCTACCAAGAAAGGAATTCATACTACTGAGAGAGGAGAATCATCAAAGCAAGCTGGAAACAAGAATAACATCAAAAGAAATAAGCCTATTTGCAACTACTGTGGAAATCAAGGTCACACTGCTAACATATGCCAAATCAGAAAAGGTAAGCAACCGAACGCCACTAAGTCCAATGGTTATTGTTACAATTGCAATAAATATGGTCACACATCTAATCAATGTAGGAAAAAGTCTGTTAACAATTATCAGAAGAAAAAATTCAAAGGTTTTTTAAAAAACTGCAATAGATATGGACATAGTACCGAGAAGTGCTGGTTTAAGCAAAAGAACTATATGCATGCACACCGAGCAAATGCTAGAGGTTACCAAACTCACATAGATCCTTACCAATAGTATTCTGCAGTACCATGGGATTAAAATACAAGGATATGGTGTGAATGTTGTGGAAGATATGGACATATAAGTGCCAACTGCTTTATAAGGTTTGGGATGTACAATCGAAGATCATGGAGAAATCCTGGTATCACAAAGTTGGACACTTAGCTGGAGATTGTAGAGATCAACCTAGAAAAGACACTAAAGAAATAAAAGAAAAATTAAAGATGATTAGGAAAAAGAAGGAAATTGTGTCAAATGAAGAAAGAACCTTACCTACCGAGTTAGGTGCACCTATTCCAAATTAATCAGTAAAGGTATGAAGGGACTGCATTCTCTGAAGGTTAAAATCTTAACAGTTCCTATTCTATTATGTACTTAATTCAAAATATGCATAGTTAAGATGTAATAGTAAGTTTGAAATTCTATCAAAGTCTTTGAAGCACTTTATAGGAAACCTGTCAAGTCAGTGAATACAGGAAGCCTGTCAAGTCAGTAAATGAAGGAAGTTTGGTTACTCGGTTAAAATGAGAAAAAGGAGAGTAAATCAGTTAAAGAGAGACCGAGTGCATTTAATGTTTTGACCTAATCCGCACGGAGCCCGATAAGGTATTTTGTGTACTTAAAAGCATTTTCGTGGTCATTTACACTAACCAAGTTTTTGAGAGAACATAGCAAGCGATTCAAAGGCGATCAAACCTCCTACAAAGAAAATTCAAGGTATTTACATTAAATCTCAACACATTGTTAAGCTGGTTTACCTAGCTTATCTAGTTGCCATCATCTGCTAAGTATAAAGCGTTTGTCGTTTGAAATCCTAAAACCCTAAGGACTCTTTGTTAGTTTTTTTTTTTATCTGAAATCTTTGATGGTGCCGAAGATCCAAGATCCCATAGTTGTCAAGAATGTAGAGAAGCCCTCACTGAAATACTCTCTAAATCCCAAAGTCACTTCTGAATCGGATGACAAAACCACCTTTTCACTCATCCTGGATAGAGTGTTACTAGTCGAAGATGTGAGATTCTTCACCAAATGTCATGTTGAAGAACTCGGTCATGTGGAAATCAGAGACACCTATGATGAGCTATGTATTGATGGTATATTGAATAGCAAGTATGAGCACATCAGAATCAAGGGATTAACTGAAGCCCTAACCTATCCTCGTGTGTTCAAACCCCAGTGGGTCAAGTTCGTTTTGAGCAGAGTTCACGATGATTTCATGTGGCTAGAAGAACAACCATTTAAGATTACCAAGGAAATCATTCATTTGATTACCGGTTACCCTATCTATGATCATGCCCGAGCCCAGAAGATGATATCATAGAAGGAATTGATCAGTTTAACCAGAGTGGAATCTAATTACAGAGGATTGAAGCTGAATAATGTCACTGATGAAGAACTAAAATTTGCGATTAGAGTTATGGGCTACTGTTTCTTCCAATTGGTAAGGGAAAACAATGTTCCCTATGCAGCAGTAGACTTGACTTACAAAATTATGAAAAAGGGAATGAAAATTGACCTATGTGAGGTGTTGCTGAAGAACCTATTTGAAAATCTGAACACCATCAGGAAGCTGAAGGAGAACAACTCGGCTAATACTCTAAAGTTTGGATCACTACTGGTATGCATGTTTTTCTACTTTGAAAAATTCTTTCCATCAGTCGGTAAAGTTGTTTGGGAGCTACACCAACCTACCACCCATCAGATTAATGACTTCATTAAGAAGTTAGGTGATAATTTCAATGATATCATGGATGATTACTTCAGTAAATTTCAAGAGAAAATGCATGACAGATATAGGATTCCACCCCAGCTAGTAGAGAAATACAAAAATGATATATGTTTTGAAGTTGACATCGATTACTGTTATTTGAATGTTGTGGAACCGAGGACTCAATCTTTGTCACCAATGGGTTACAAGATTGATTTTGACATCACAAAATAGCAAATTGATGCACTTCTTACATTGTCCAGACATGCTACCGAGCTGAGGTATGGTACCTATGAGGAAGTAAAGGAAAAGATAAAGATGAATATTGTAGTGCCCAAAGCTACAAGAAAGGCAACAAAGATGATTAAGGCATTATCAGAGAAATTCAGAGAAGAATCTTCCTCTACACCTATCAAAGGCACCATTACCATTACCGAAGAGGAATCTGAAGCCCAAGAGGCAGTTATAACACTGAGCATTGAATTGCCTAAGGGTAAAGTGTTAAAGAGAAAGAAATAGGACACATCAAAAGTCTCATCAACTCCACCTCCAGTAAAATGACCTAACACTAGAGCATATTCAGCTTCACCGAGTAAGAAGACAAAGAGTGTTACTATTCCCAAGGTAACAAAGACATACAAGAAATCTACTCGGAGAATCATTTTGGCAAAAGAGTCTAGTGATACTGAATCAGAAGATGCAAGCAAATTTTAGATTGTCAAGAGCAAGAAGGTAAATATACATAGTGTTGAAAACTTCTGTGCTAATCTGAAAGAATATGGTGGATTTGGAGGATTTAGATATGTCAAGTATGAAACTAGGAACAATGATGAGAAGAGACAAATTGAAGAAGCTATCATCTGCACACTTCTAAAGTTCCGGTTAGCTCCATTGGAACTAGCTAAGTCACTTCCAAATGAATTGTATCTGCATATTGATAATAGGTGGAAGTATGCAATGGACTCAGAGAAACAAATCAGAGAAAGAAGTCTAGTCCATCTCTTTCCTAATATGTTAGTAGCTGAAATAAAGGAACATCTGACAACCTACAATTCAATGTTTCTTGTCAAACAAAGAGCCTTAAAACTGATGAATGGGCTATATATTGAAGTAGAAAATGAGACAAAAGCAAAGTGGTAGGAAATCTTTAAAATCAAGGATGTCAGTGGGCAAGCTACAGTTGAAATTGTTGATGTCATTGAGCACAATCCTGATGTCGCCAAGCAAGGTCCTAATGCTACCAAACAAGACCCTGCTGACACCATTCAAATAGATGAAGATGTCATGGATTCAGAGGCACCAGAACAGGAAAAGATAGAAGGCACTGCATATGCAAAACTTGTATCTAGTGAATCCATTTTGGAACAAGTTTAGCCTTATCCACCGGTCAAGCAACCTGTCTCAACTGAAACTCCTCAGGATACAGATCAAGGCACCGAAGGTCACAAGTCTAAAATAGGAGAAGGTACTACTCAAGAACGGACATCTCAAGCACCTTTCGGCACTGAGAATGTTGCAACTGAGACACCAAGTACCGAGACACCGAAGGACTCTACAGAGGCTAAAGGAACCGATCAAAGTGTTGCCTCTATCGAGCAACCTACCGAGGGTAATCAAGCCTCACAAGCAATTGTCTTAGTTCCATCGGTGAAAGGTAAAGAAAAGAAAGTGAAAAAGCATAGTTTTAAAGTTGATTTGTCAAAACCCACAGTGTTGCCCAATGTAGACATAGCAAAATTATAGGGGCAAGCACTCATTGATTTCAGTGAACTGTGCAAAGAAAAGGCCAAACAAGAGAAGCAAATGGCCATTCAAAAGAAAAATAAAGTACTTCAGAAGGTAAAAGAACTCCTAATAGATATGCTACCTGAAGCTACAGTATCAACAGATGCAGCCATCCACATTCAACTAGATGAACTCCTAACAAAGATAGAGACATCTGGAGTAGATGCATCAGAGTATTTGAGCAAGCTGAAAGACAAAGAGCTCACTGCCAAGATGATAGAAGAGGTACAAAAAGCTATAGCTATTGGCAAGGTTAAACTTGTCAAATTTATTGCTAAGTTGACTCCTCAACTCAAGCACATTCATTATTTATTTCAGAAACTCTGCACATTTTCTTTATTCATTAAAGACATTAAGAATAAAATAGAGGCAATTGAGAAAGAGATCACCAATCTTTCAAATAAGTTGACCACCGAGCCAAATTCAGTTCAGAATTTTTATACAACTTCAACAACTCATGGCTCAACAATTGGACTTAAGAAATGAAGAACACAAGATCAGGATGGACATAATGACACTTCAGACATTATTCCTTCCTCGTCTTTCATCAGTCCAAGAACAGATCAACCGAGCCACATACTTATCTACTACTCAAGAGGGAAGCACTCTAGATGGCTTAATATCACTATTGGATGATATTCAAGCATAGAATTCTTTAATGGATAGTGTAAAGGATGCATTCTCTGTCGCTCTCAACGACGCCCAGACCAAGTACAAATCCATTTTTGACCAGTTACCGCCCCTGAATGGAAATTAAGTTTTTGATGTTTGTCAAAAAGGGGGAGTGATACTATATTTGGGAAGTAACATGTTACAGTACTAGGGGAGTGATATAGTATTAATACAGTTTTGGGAGAATGATATAGTATTTAGAGTATAGTAAACAGGGGGAGTATACCGAGTAGAATAATAAGCAGAGTATCCAAGAACAGTGTACATAACAGTAAGCAAAGCACAAGAACAGATCACCAAGCATGCAAAATCAGAATTTTGTACAGTATATCGATAAGGGGAGTATATCTAATATATTATTTTATTGACTATTGTATATACTGTCAGCATAGTCAAATTTTGCAAAGTATATGGATTATTGAGTTATAACTTTGAAAGTAGTTTCTGTCAAACATCTCAACTAATGTCAAAAGGGGAGATTGTTACTACTTATCAGATTGCCATTAGTTTTATGTCAAAGCTATACTATATACTCTAGTCGGTTATCTATTACTGAAATATTCAGTCGGTATGTACAGTCTAGTCGGTTACAAAAGAAAGCAGTCACAGAACGCAGTATACACCGAGCTGTCTACCGAGTATCTTTACATGTCTACCGAGAAGCAAAGATGACACACCAAGTTGATTTACACTGAGTGAAACATGTTACCAGATTCATTGAACCTAGACATGCATATGAAAACGTGTTACAAGATCGAGGCACATCTAACCGTTATCACATTGGAAATTGCACTTAAAGATTGTGTATGATTTTGAGGTTATCTAACTAATGAAATATTTTGCATGGTTATTCATTCAATAAATCGTGTTTGTAAGATCGAAGCAATGAATTGGATCACCGTCATAAGAGATCTATTTATACAACATGATTTAAGAGTTAAAGGTGTGTGCATGAGTGTAAGAAGACTGTTATAGAGACACAGAGGTCACTAGGAAGGTTTTCAGAGAACAGTCAAAGAACAGAGTAAACAGAAGGGTTTACCGAGTTACTATATGGGTTATCGAGGTATGCTATAAGCAAGGTAATCTATTCTAAGCACATAGAATCTTCTATAACATTCCAGATGTAAAGTTGTAGATATTTGTAAGGATTTTATTGTAATATTGTGAAGTTGCAAGAGAAACCTTTAATAGGGTAAAAGACTCTAATCAAGTCTATAAATTTTAAAGCCTCTAACTAGGTGCAACATTTAGATGAAGTGTTGTAAAATCCTTTAGCAAGGTAGATCTAACAGATCTTGTTACTCCTAACAGGGTATGCTATCAGAAATAGCTAAACATGTAGCTCTAACCGAGCACTCTTTATTATTACAGTAGTGAAGTTGTGGGTGCCATCCCCACCGCAGTTTTTCTCTCTAACTAAGAGTTTCTGCGTAATCAAAATATATGTGTTATGGAGTGAATCATGTATGATTGTTATCTATTTGTTTTAGTTTTATATTATGTTACTGCACTATTTGGTTTATGCATAACAGTAAAGATATTGTTGAAGAAGAGTTTTGAAGTACTGATTCACCCCTCCCTTCTTAGTACATTAGCTTTCCATATTGGGTCTAACACAACAATCAAGAGAATTTTTAGATACTTGAAAGGCACTGAGGATTATGGCTTAGTATATAAGAAAATAAATGATTTTGATTTAAAAGTTTATACTAATGTTGATTGGGCAGGCAACATTGATGACAGGAAAAGCACAAGTGGAGGAGCTTTCTTTTTAGGAGAAAGACTAGTGAGTTGGCTTAGCAAGAAACAAGGATGTGTTTCATAGTCAACAACAGAAGCTGAATACGTTGCTGCAACATTGAATTGTACCAACATAGCATGGATCAAACAACTATTGGAAGGTATAAATGAGAAATTTATCGAGCTAGTAACTATATTTTGTGACAATACTAGTGCCATTAACATTTCAAAGAATACTGTTATGCACTCTAAGACAAAGCACATCTCTATCAAATATCATTATCTTAGAGAAGAAACTCAAGAGAAGAAAGTGATGTTGGAGTATGTTAGCACAAAGGAACAAATAGCAGATATCTTCACCAAGCCACTGCCAAGGGACACTTTTGAGTATCTCAGAAGTAAGTTAGGGGTCCTACCCCTATCTTCTACTCACTGATCGAGTTCGGTGAAAACATCAATTCAATGACTCTACATAATATCTTTTAGGAGTTGGTGCTGATTTACACACTTTAGGATGTTTTCTAAAGGTGTGTAGGAAACAAATACAGGAACAGGAATTGAAGACATAAATGCTCTGACCGAGACTAAGTTGACACATAACAGCAGAAAATCACTTCACATAGGAAGAAATTATGTTTTAGTTCTTTACTTTTTGGTATTTTTGTCAAAGGGGGAGAAGACTGAAGAAAAGGAGTGAATACTAATGTATGGGGGAGAAGACTGATGATAGGGGGAGAGCATTTCAGCTTTTCAAAATCTCACAACAATCCGAATTAATTAGGTCAACTCAATTGGTTTTGCCATCAATGCCAAAGGGGGAGATTGTTGGCATTATAACAGACAAGGAGAGATTGTTGGCATTTCAATAAGGATATTGAGAAGGTTGTTGATAATTATGGATAAAACTGATTAATGATGTTTACTATCTTAAAATTATTATTTTGTCATTGATGTCAAGAAATTGATTTTCTAATTCAGTATGATGTTGCCATATTTTGAGAAGTATGATTTGATGAGTATAAAGATGTCGGTAAAAGACACAGAAAGAATGTGATGAATAAGGGGAGGAATAAGCTATTCAATGGGCAACTATTACCGAGTTAGACAATGATGAGATCATGATGTTTAGATTGTTTTGATATCATACATATGTTATTGATTGTAAGGTTAATACTATACTATGTTACCGAGCAAAGAACCTAGTCGGTAAACCCTAAGGAACCTAGTCGGTAAACCTTAAGGTTATCGCTATCGGTTAATGAAGGCGGTATGTCTACCGAGTGAAATTTAGTATTTACCGAGTTGCAACCGAGTATTAACAGAATGCATTGAATGAATAAAAGCATTATTTAATGAAGGAAGCTAATGAGCTGGCTATGATTAAATGATTGGTATGTCGTGCATGAAGTTTGTTAAAGAATCTATGGCAAAGGAAAATCGACAGGAAGATCTACAACTCAGATTGAACCGCAATACCCTAGCACAAGTTCCAAGAAATGTATGCAAGTTCCAAGGTGGGGTAAAATATTTTTAGATCGAAGGATACATTGAACCTGGTCAAGTTTGAAGATCTGATGGCTATGATTGATCATGGAAAATGTGATCAAGGAGATTAAGCGGTTGGCAAATTGTTTATAAATAAGGAACTATTGATAAACAATGCATGTGGGCAAGTGTATGCACAGGGATGCTACATAGTGATTACCGAGCACTGAAGCTTGAAGACCTGTTTGGATAACAGAGTATAGAGCCCAACAAATGGACAAGATTAGTCCAATTGTATTGAGCAAATAAGAATCTGCTTTAGCATTTTTAGATGTGAAGTTGCAGATAGATTTTTATTACTGTTATTTTGTAAAGTGACAGAAAATCTCTTAACCGAGTGGACTTAATAGTCTTATTTGTAAAACCCTCTAGCAAGGTGACATTCTGATTGAGTGTTTGAAATCCTTTAACAAGGTCACTTCTAACAAGGTGAAGATCCTAACAGATTTGAGGGAATTCCCTTAACTGGGTCACATCTAGCAATGTGTTTGTAATCTTTAACAGGATTTTCTTTTAACCAAGCATACTCTAGAAGAGTATATTTCTAAGTGGGTCCGAAATCCCACAGTGGTTTTTCCCTATTTGGGTTTCCACGTTAAATCTGGTGTTATGAGTGTTATGATGTTTATATGCTTTTGAGTTTGCATGTTTAGCAGTTTTGGTTATATTGCTGAAGTATATGTTACCGAGGTTGAATTTGTTGTTTTTATGGAAGATTAAGTTTGTATGATTCAGCCCCCCCCCTCTCTCATCTTATTAGCTTGGTATCTGTGCTTAACATTAAGTATCAAAACTATCACAACTCTTTGCCATAAATGGATTGTCCCCTTCACCTTCCAAACCTTAAATGCACCAACTTTGTCTCTTCCAAGGAAAGTCAGATCCTTTCACATTCCCATGGCGCCTCTTCCCAAGGAATTTTTAATTCCTATTTTCATTTACTCTTCCCACACAATCTTCTATTTTGGAATTTTTAATAACTCCTCCCTTCTCCCAAGGAATTTTATATTCCTTCTTCTCTTCCCAATGTACTTGGGGAACTCTTCCCCATTTACTTGTGGGGCGTGGAAACAATAAATGCCTTTATGGTATATCTCTTGGATCCCACACCTTGTCCTCTCAATCCTCTCCCACCTTATCTCAATCCTAGCCCTCCATTTCAAATCAATCTTGGCCCTCCATTTTGGCTTCCTCTAGTAAATAAATTGGAGTCTCCTCTTCTCACAAATCATCCACTTTTTATGCAATCTTATGCTAGCATTTTGAGTTTCAAAATATTGTACCCTTATTATGCCAAAATATTGTCATAGCCAATCCATCGTCCATCCCACTTAGCCAATATCCATCATCAAATCTCGTTGTGTAGTGGAGAGCAATCCAAAAATCCAGCATCAAAGGAGCAAATCAAATCAAGTGGAGTAAGGGCACATTTTCAACTTCACCTAGCTCAATTGGAGAAAGAAGCAATGATCTAGGTGTAATGGTAATTTATGTTTTTTTGAATGCTTTTTAGCGCTTCTACATGATTTATGCAACTAACCATTAGCCTATGTTTTTTATCTCTTGAAAGCCTAGTAAGGATATGGATAAATTGCATTCTCAATCTATTTGTATTTGTAGTGATGATTTTGTTTGTACAAAAGAAGTTATTTATATCAAATTTGACCCCATGATTATAGAATGTGAAACTCGGGAATCACAACCAACAGTAGCATGTCTAAATTTTGATCCAGTCTACAATCTATGAGAAGAATATTTTATTTCTGATGCTTCTCTTGTGTGTTCAAACAAAGCTATGATTAATATCGAACCAGTAAAGAATGTCACAATAGTAATAAAAATGGAGAAACAACTGGAAAAACTTGAGAGCAAAAGTAGCTAGAGAAGATTTAACTCATTATACCTATTGATAAATTTTCATAAAGACTCAAAGGTTAGAGATGATCCTCTCTTTGAAATCTCTCATCCTTTTGAAACTGATATTGAACAAAATTAGTTTAGTGCTTATAAATTTGAAAGTGTGGAAATTAACAAATAAAGAAATGAGGATGAAATGAAAGATAATATTTTATGTGAATAAAGAGTTTTTCTTTCGACAAAAGAAATTTTCCCAGCCAGTAAGGATGTAAATGTTGATGGTGAGACAGATGAGTTGATTGTTGTAGATTTTTAGGTGGTTGTTTAATTGATAATTATTTGGGATCTAGTAACTTAAATTTGGTCAATGCCGAGCCAAACTTCCATACCAATAATACACATGACATCAGGAATAAAATGAATTATGATTTAGAAGCTTTTGATGAAGAATGGCTATTTGGGCATGAGTATAGGCTTGAGAAATTTATATAGTCCATTAGTTAGAGGTTTAATATTGTGACAGTCACAAGGTGGCAGTTGTCTCTAGCCACATCATATGGACATGATCCATTGTTTTGCACAAGTGCCTACTTATCTCAACCTGTTAATGGGTTCATTGAAATACCTCAATCATCCTCTTAAGATAAGGCCTAACGATAATGTATATACCTAGGTTTTTGGCATGTTTGCTTTTTTGTTTTTGTTTTCTGATGCTTGTTTTGGTTAGTCTCTATCCCTCCTTGACTTTGTAGCTCAATGGACAAGGCACTAGCATAACTTGGAAATTTGGAGTTCTTTGCATCCCTATGGTCCTTGTCCCCATTCAGAGCCTATGTTTTCACCTTTCCTCTCCCCACCAATTTTTCAAATCATCACTTCCGACCTTGAAAACTTATATCATGGGCATTTTATCACATTATCGGCCTTCAACTCCCCTTTGGAACCAAGTCTTGTTACTTCCAACCTTCCTTAGAATATTGTTTTCTAGACCTCTCTCGCTCGTACACTAGCTCAAGTAATGGTCAACCAATCTTAGCAGTGTGGAACTGTCTTTAATGGTTTCTAAGTTCTAAAAAGACTTGAATTTGTGATCCTTATGATAATTAATTGTACCGATTGGCAGATCGATCAATTTAGGAACTTTGATATCACTTCCACTAATAATCAAGTACCCGATCTATCTAAGCAACTAATATCCTTCTGAGAGCATTGGGTCATACTAAGTGATGAAGGAGTCTCAATGACACTAGGCTATCAAAGGATTTGGGAACATGTGCAATTATGTTTTGAAATATCTAATTCATTGATCTCCATACATTGCACATTTTCCAAGACATAATCCTATGAAGATTTGTGTATACGACTCTGTAATGGCATATTAAATGGTGAAAGGCATACAAAGGTGGTGGCACAAGTTATAGAAATTAATATGGCTCTATTCCCACAAATGGCATTCATTATGTTTAAAATTATTCATTCTAATCCTCAAAGTTGGCTCCAGAAATGTATCAGTATGAATTATCATTCTCAGAATGGTTCTGCCTCACAATGATCAGTTTCCTATAGTTAACCCAGATTTAAATTGGCTAGAGAGAAAACATGAAGACATTATCCTCAAACTATATGCCCTTGCATGGAAATAACAACACTTATTTTGTAGAGTATAGAGAGAAGATATCACTAATAGGAAAGATAGAAAGGCAATTTGAGAATCACAACCACCAATTAGAAGAAGAAATTATTGCAGCCAAAAATCTAGGTGATCAACCCGATAATTAAGTGCTAAAAATGGTACTTCAAGGAGACGACCCCGCACCAATAATGCAATCTAATATAGAATCTGTAAAAAATCCTAAGAAGATATACTTATTGGATTGACAAACATGGCTTGCGAATGCAAATGCAACTATGTTGAATACTTGCAGGTGAGTTTTGTGCCTGAAGAGGAGGAAGATAAAGCCGAAAGACATGAGAGGGAGCTTGACACATAAAGGAATATTTATCTTCCTATTGTTTGAATATCGGTTAGAATAGTTGGGATAAGGTTTCCAATTTTGGATTTGAATTATAAATCGCATAATGACATGTGTACTTTAAAGGCACTTTTCAATTTTCCTTTAATAAAAATGGTTCTATTCAATAGATCATTACCTTATAGGATTCTTTTTACTATTTAGATATATATAGCTATAGATAGAAGAAAAAAGGGAGGATTGATCCCCCTTCCACTTTGATGCATGAGTGAGAATTGATTAGTTTGTGTTGTTCTAAGTTAATTTTTGGGATTTGAAAGCATATTTATGTTTCAAAAACATAATTTATATATGCAGAAACATAGACTTTGTCTTTTTGAATATGAATCTAAGGATTGAAATTTGTTTGAAATATTGTATTCATGCATTTTCTTTTGGTTCTCATTTACTTTGAGATTTGGAATCAATTCCTTGAATTCTTTTGTGTATTAAGTTATGGATGTACATGTTTATTGAACTTTGTGTCTTTACACATTTACATTATCTGTGGAAAATGTCTCTCAATTCCCCATTACAGTTGATCATATATAACAAATGGGTGAATTTGAGCCATATATTTGTGTTGTTTCCAAGTCATGTTCTTTCCTCTAATTTTTTTGTGTTTGCCTTTCGTGCTTTCTGGTAAAAATCATACCCCATAAGAACCCTAACTATATCATAAAGGGGAGTTGTACATAAAAAATTCAGAGGAAACTTATTAATTTAATTGGAAACTTCTCCAATTGTTTGTTGCATGCTTGCCTCTATTAATAGAGCTCAAAGGGTTTTGTTTTATATTTCAAAAGGGACAAATCTGTAAGCAAACAAATTTTTGGCAACTCTGCTGGGGAACTGATAGAGACTGGTGTTTTGTTTCCTCAAATATAAAATGACGCCTTCTCCAAAATTAAGGTTGGCAGCGTTTTTTAAATCAAGATCTTAGGAAAATGTCTCAATGCTAGACAAAATATACAAATCAGTCTAAATCTAGGAGAAGACTTGCACCAACAATTGAAGAAATTTTGGCTAAAGATGATAAAATACTCCAATCTTTTTGGAATTCCTTCAAAGAAAGTATTTTAGAAGACGAAAGGAGAAAGTTACATCTATTCAAGGACTATGAATCTACACTGCTATTGATGTGTGTGCATCATATGTACCATTTACTCAAATATCTTGAACATGAGATTCATAAGTTGCAAGTTGCAGTAGAGAGATTGAGGCGACCTAAAGAAGAACCAAAAATGGAAAATTGGGTCTCGTATAACTTTTCTATTCTTGAAGAACAACACTTTGCACAACCATTGACTGGGCTTAATGATTTATCAGTACCATGGGATGATAGTCACCAACAAAAAAAGACTCTGTACTAGACTAAGCTTGAAGAACCAAAACCTTTCATGAAATATATGCAAATGGAATAAATTGAAAAATCAAATATCATTTTTAAAAAAGAGGTTCTTCCAGAGGAACATAGTGTTGTTTTTATTCTAAATTGGTGCCTAGAGGGCTTAGATGGTACCATTCTATTTGGAGTTGTGGATGAAGTTGGTCACATTACCGAAGTTCAAAAAAATGCAGTTCCTTGTGACTTAAGTGATATGAAAGAAGGTATGAATGTGCCATGTATGAAGCTTGAATATCAATTATTTGAATCTCTTGATAAAATGCATGAGGAAAAGGGATTACACAAAGAGGTTAATCATCTAAATATTGTTTCAAAAATTATTTTCCAAGAGGAGATATCCAAGAAGATTACATTACTTGTGGTGCTGGTTCAATGAATGTAGTGTATGCACATGAAAATGAAATCGAATTTGACAGTTCAATGATTAAGATTGGTAAGGCTATGGATAGAGTGCATTCTCAATATATTTGTATTTTTAGTGATGATTTTGTTTGTAAAAAAGAAGATATTTATATAAAATTTGACCCCATGATTATAGAATGTGAAACTCAAAAATCACAACCAGTAGTAACATGTCTAGATTTTGATTCGATCTACAATCAGCGGGAAGAATATTTGATTTCTTATGCTTCCCTTGTGTGTTAAAACAAAGATATGATTAATATTTAGAAATAAAAATTACAAGGAGATACAATGGTTATAAAATTAAACATAAAAGCATTCAAACACTTAAAATCAAACCATTATACCTTGAAATCTTATCTCCTCTCTTGGATTGAGCTCTTGATGAAGTTGAAGATGCACCTCCTCCAACTTGTTTGGATTAGGTCCAAGATAGGTTGTGGATTGCTCTCCACACATAACAACAATGTTCAAATGGATGGACGGATAATGGATGATTGCAAAGGGCTTGAGGATATGGATGCCTAAGGTTGACTATAGTGAATGCACAAAGGATTTTTTCAAAAGATATATGGGCAGCATAAGATTGCATGAGATGAGATATCAAATGAAGGGGATGAGACCCCAATTTATAGATTTGAGAGAGGAAGAATGGACAGTTGAGATTGATTTGAGATGGAGGATCAAGATTGAAGGAAATAGATGTAGTGGATTGAGAGGATATGGCATGGAGACCAAGAGATTTGCCATAAAGGCATTTCTTGTCTCCACACTTCACAATGTACATGGGGAAGATACCCTCAAATACATTGGGAAGACAAAAAAGAATTAAAAATTCATTGGGGGAGGACAGGGGAATTACAAATTCCCAAATAATGAGGTGCATGGGAAAATGAAAAGGGAAAAGGAATTAAAAATTCCTTGGGAAGATAAGAATGCATGGGGAAGAGAGGAAATTTGAAATCTTTGAAATGACCAAAGTTGGTGCATTTAAGGTTGGGGGTTGAGAGGGGGACAAGCCATTTATGACAATTAGTTGACTTGTAGCTAATAATGAGGATTAGGCACTAAAAAATGATTAGGAAGAGTGATTAGGTGGGATAATTAGAGATTAGAAGACAAGTGGGAAAGTTAGGAGGATGTGACAAGAGGAGAGAGAATGAATGGAGGAATTAAAAATTAGGAAATAATGGTAAGCATGCTTCTAGAAGAATTAATTAGCTTAAGTGATGATTAGAGGAAAGTGATTTGTAGGAATCACATGATCTAGTTAATTAAATAAAATTAATTAACTAAAGGGGACTTAGAGGAATCAATTAAATTAGATGACTTTAGAAGAATGAGAATAATCAATTTATTTGATAAATTAATTATTTGGACTATAGTGACAGAATCAATTAAATTAAATTTAATTAATACTGAGAAGAATAAGGATAAAATAATTAAATTAATTAATTATGTAGTAAGGATAAATTAATGAAATATTTAATTTAATTAATTTTAGATGTCTACTTTTTGCCCCTCTTTTATGCAGCGACAAAATTGGTAGTGGGTAAAAGAGAAAAAGAATGCCCCAGCATGAAGATGTGGGTGGTATATGCCCCCTCGAGAATTGAACCAATTTTTTTTGAATTTTTTTGAGAAAATTCTCAAAAAACAATAAATAAATGGGAATGAAAGAGAAGAAGAAAAGAAGAAAAAGAAATAATGAGGGGAAGAGGAAAGGAGTGGGACATAAGAAGGGCAAAGAAACAGGGCCAAGGAGGGCCCTATATAAGCCACATGAGGCCCAAGGAAGGGTGATTGTCACATACACCTTTGGATATTTGGAGAGCACAGAGCCCTAGGAGAGAGATGGCATGCATCCTACACCATGAGCACTACACGGAGAGGGTTAGATTATTCTAGCGATTGGTTGAGTATGACCCATTAGTACGTACCACAAACCCACTTTGTCATTTAGTAGGTTAGGGTAATTATTAGGGTCATTAATGAGGGAAAAAAGGGGTCAAGGCACATATGTCGATTGTTGTTTCGATGTTTATGCAGGGGGATCAACACCTGCACAAATGTTGAATTGGCTTAGATAGTCGATCCCCGCCCACACAGACAAATAATGTTTGCGCAAACGGTGTTCTACGGGGAAGGGGGTTAGAAGGGGCAGAGATTGTCGAATGATGTTTGCGGTTGTGGCATGACGTCTCCACCATGGCTTGAATGTCTCCACCAAAGGGGAATGATGTCTCCACTAGGGAAGTAGGAAAAAAGGGAATGAAAGGTAGGGGAAGGGATGAAAAGGGGTCAGGGGAGCATCCATGTACCCCAGAGATAACATAGGATATAAAATAGGCTAGAATAGGCTAGAATAAGAAGAGTAATAAGGTGAATTTGCTGGATGTAGGCGACCGAGGGCCTACTTACATCTCGAGAGCATTGGCCTCTGACTATGGCTCTCTATAGATGGCTCAAGAGAGATGAGCAAGATATTCTGAGTGTGGTTGGGCTAGGATTCATGGGGAGGTGGTCATAGATCAGGGCACATACCATGATGATGACAACACTCATAGAGCGCTGAGACAGTGAGACATGTACTTTCCACCTACCGACAAGGGAGGCTAGCATCACCTTACTAGATGTCTGGAGGATCTTGAAGATCCCCATCAGAGGAGTCATTCCTGAGTACCAACTGGATGAAGGTGACCACTACCTTCAGATTGTTTTCAAGCATGATGACCTACCCATGGATAGGACCCAAATGTGGCTCGGGGAGGCCAGGTGGATTTAGCATATTCCTTGATTTTTTTTGTTCATAAATGGATTGATTAGTGGGTGCATTATGCCCGATTTGAGCAACCACGGATTCTCTATCAAATGGGGCCGCTGTGTCTATTATATGATTTATAACTACATGGTTTATGCATGGGGAGTAGTGATGCTAGGAAAACTCTATCATGATATGCACATGTGTCTCTATTGGGGTTATAGGAGCTTCGACATAGGTGTGGCTCTTCTACATATCTAGGCATGGGAGCACAACGTGGTCACTAGGCCAGTGGGAGTCCAGGATCGACAATGAAGGTTTTTGTATGTGGATCACTATAGGGGACTGCTCCACTACACCAGGGTGGGAGCACTATGGTTTTGGAGGAGGGTGATAGATGAGCTCATGATCCTCACATGAAGACCATTTATGGATAGCGAGAGCTGGCAGGAGAATTGGCAGATCACATGGTTTTAGTCAGAGTGCTGGCTATTTGGACGTACAGTGCACATGATCAATTAGTACCTTCCTCACTACATAATGATGTAGTTCATCCAGATACAAGATATTATCATCCACGAGCACACTTACTCATGGATTACATGTGAGATTGCTACATGGGGAGAGACAGTGGGACCCTTTGAGGTTCACCTTAGTTGGACGGGGGCAGAGAGAGTGACATGGGATGAGCGCCTACAGGTAGGGGAGGACCCAAGATGCACCAAGGCTTATAAATGCTGGTGGGAGGCCCATAGACTAGTTAGAATAAGAATTCCAAGTGTACTGGAGCATAATGAGTTGTTGTCTTTCATCAATGTGGTAGTGGGAGGGGAGTAGGATGGACAAGCTGATAAGGCAACGGTGGGAGGAGGTGGTGGGTAGAGAGTATGGTAGAGACAGGTTCCATAGAGGAGGAGGAGGAGACAATAGGTGCCTTGAGTAGAGGCACCTTTACAGGTACAAGGCCCAGTAGGACAGATCGGTGTAGTTCCAACATGGGATATAGGTGGAGAGGAGAGAGGAGAGGGGGCGAAACCCATGGATATCCCAAATGTATAGGTCGAAGGATAGTAGGCTAGGCAGGATGGCAGGGACATGGATAGGCAGGTGGTGTGCCTTAGGTAGAGAATGATAGGGTTATATTCGAGAGAGATATAAAGAGGGCCATAGCGTAGAGTCTAGAGGATCGATTGGCTTTGGAGAGGGCTACGGAAAACAATCTCTAGATGTAGGTGGATCGGGTGAGCATGGAGGTAGATGACTTGAGGGAGGACCTTCAAACTGCCTTGATAGAGGGTATCGATATTATGAGGGACATGGAGGAGATGAAGAGGCTACTAGAGGAGGTGAGGAGTGGCAAGGCTATCAGGAAGTTGTAAGATAAGCTATAGTGGATGGATGATGATATAGACACACTGTGCTCCTGATTGAGAAGGGTAGAGGTAGACGTGACTAGGCTTAGGACCAAGATGGACATTGCTCCATAGTTACTAGCTCCTGATGGATTGACACCCCACTTGATAGAGATATTGACAATGAGGCAACAGGCAGAGCGGATGGGGAGGGAGATCTTGTAATAGAGGGATCTATACCATCAGTCTGTGCGTGGAGATCAATGAGCACCCTCATATGCAGAAAGAACCCAATCCCATAGGACTCAGAGTCATTATTCAGGTGCCTCCGTGGGGATGAGGGCACCACGAGGACCAGGTGGACCCTCAGGTTCAGGAGCAAGGGGAGGCGACAGGGAGAGCACAAGCTGATATGTGACATATTTTTGACCCGACACATTCATTTTTTTGAGATATATATTAGACATGATTTTTGGCAGCGTATGCATGTGTATTTATTTATTATGGACTATACATGGACTTTGATTATTATTTACATGTGATGGATGAAAATTTATGATTTTATTATGTGCATGTGATCTGACCTATTTATGATGTAGGGTGGATGGATGAAATGTATGCATATGTGAATGATGATCTTAACATGTTTGTGGATGCAGGATACAATAAATTGATCTATCATGTTATGGTGATGTTTATCTTATGATATATGATTATTATCTGATGATTGTACAATATACAAATGAATGTCCTACATGTACTATGTATATGATGTGATGGATGCATTATTCAAGTATGATGTAATGAAATGATACTACATATGAATATGCAAAGCTGAAATTAATGTAGCTAATAATGAAATGGACCCAAAAAATGATAAGTGAATAAATACAACTAAAATGATGGATGATTGTACATCTAAAATGATAGTGATTAATATAATCCATCTAAATGATGTAAATGCAATTGCTATTATGAATGTATCTAAATTAATGTAAGTAATAATATAATGCCCTGTAATGCAATGAGAACCCTTATTCATCCACTAGTATTACAAATTCAACAGACTGAAAGTGTGCTGAACTTGTTCTCGACTAACTTACCAAAATGTGATTATTTTAAAATGTTCTATATTGAATAGTGTTATTATTAATGATTGTAGAAATAAAGGTGGCCAATTAATGGCTCACCTTACCATTCCCGTGAGATATGAACCTAAAATGATCATGCAATTTAAGTGAAAATGCAACTATATGAAAATGATAATGCAACTATATGTAACCGAGACAATTTTATAGAATATGCTAACCATAGTACAATGATACAAGAATAGATAGAAGAAACAGGAAAGGTAAATAAATTGAGATCTCCAAAATGTAAAATGATGGGGGTGATGGGATAAAATGCAAGTGATATGGATGAAATGGGGGGGATTTTGTTGTTGTGCATATGTGGAGACCAAAATATGTTTTACTTTTGCCAAGGATAGTCTACATCATTGATTATAGGAATCAAGATGTTATGAGAATCCAAGGCATGGACTGACTCTTAGGCAATAGGTATCCCTTGCACATAACCATGTAAACACCATAAAGATGTAGGTATAAGGCTGTAGGTTCACATAGGGGAAAGCATCAAACACACCATACCACAAAAAGATGCCCCAATATACACCGACCCAAAACATACCAAAATATAGAATGATCCTGGCAGCTGTAAATAAGAGTAGTCATAGGACATGATGATGCAAGTCAAAGAAACAGACTAAATCATGCAAACAAAATGCACAAGTCCAACTGACATCTCTTGCCAAGAGTAGGACTTAGGAATATGGATAAACTATCAAACACGGGAAGGATGTATCCCAATGGGCAGGAGTAGCTGATAGGACTAAGTGGGCAATAGAGCAGATGGTATGGACACATGCATGCATATGTGGTACTGACTACAAATATTTGATTATACTCATATGGATAGGTGTGTGGATGATGCACAAGTCAAGAAGAAGCTCAAATTAATGGGATAAGCTCAGAGATCAGGGGAAAGCTCAGTGTGATGGGATAAAATATTAGTGTGATGGGATGATCCTTATTCATAGTTCAGACAAAGACTCATCATCTCCTAAAGGTGGGGGATTTACAGGTCAGCGAATCAATTTTCCTAATGAAGATACAATTAACCTTGATATCCAATGGTGAGATGTTTGAAGGTTTATGAGGTGGTGTGGATTGAAGAATGAAGGAGACAACCGATTGCAAGCAAGCAAGGGGGGAGATATTTTCGACTTGGGAAAAGCTAATGTCTTTCATAGTGCACAAGAAGGCACTGGGTAAATGGAGTGGGTGATCAAAATGGGGAATTATCCTGCACATATGCCCTTATTTGGTAAGTAAAGTTGTATAATCCTCGTCATTGTAGGGTTGGGGGAGTGTAGAAGATGTAAGAATATTTGATTTTTATTATGAAATATGGATGGTGGGTAGATGGAAGGAACAAGGTATGCAATGGTATGAAGTGGAATTTTCTCATGAACACTATAAAAGTGGCAAAACTAGGGGACCACTGCGGGAATATGGAGATTTTTATAAGTCTTAGTCCTATAAAGCCAGTTTGTCCAAGAAGATGATGGATCTAGATTATTTACCTTGATATCTAAGATCAATTTTTCACCAAGGTACTTGCCCATAGTGCCACAAAGTGGTTTTCATTGATGGACGAATTGATTTTTCTTTACTTTTTTCTTTTTTCATTGTTTTGTATTTTCTTGATTTTTTGGCTTCTTCTGATTTTGAAAAACTGGCGATCTCTGAAGACTAGACATATAATCTCTTTAGGTGTATGATGCTTATAGGCTCATCCAAGGGTTCTCCTTTGGGAGTAGCCAACTGATAGGCACCTGATCCATACTTTGTAGTGATGTATCTCAATGGGTAGGAGTAGCTGATAGGACTGAGTGGGCAAGAGAGTAGATGGTATGGACACATGCATGGGGATGTAGTAAGTTAACTATAAATATTTAATTAGACTCATGTGGATGGGTATGTGGATTATGAGCAAGTCAAGAAGAAGCTCTAATTGATGGGATAAGCTCAAAGATCGGAGGAAAGCTCAGTATGATGGGACAATCCTTATTCATAGTTCAAACAAAGATTCATCATCTCTTGAAGGTGGGGGATTTGTAGGGTCAGTGGATCAATTTTCCTAATGAAGATACAATTAACCTTGAAATCCGTTGGTGAGATGTTCGAAAGTTAATGCAGTGACGTGGATTGAAGAATGAAGGAGACAATCGACTGCAAGCAAGCAAGGGGGAGGTATTTGCGACTTGGGAAAGTCTAATGTCTTTCATGGTGTACAAGAAGGCGTTGGGTAAACATAGTGGGTGATCAGAATGGGGAATCATCCTACACATATGCCCTTATTTGGTAAGTGAAGTTGTACAATCCTCGTGATTGCAGGGCTGGGGGAGTGCAGGAGATGTAAGAATATCCAATTTTTATTATGAAATATGGATGGTGGGTAGGTAGAAGGAACAAGGTATGCGATGGTATGAAGCCAACTTTTCTCGTGAACACTATAAAAATGGCAAAACTAGGGGACTGCTGGGGTGGAAGTAGATTTTTTATAAGTCTTAGTCCTAAAAAGCTAGTGTGTCCAAGCAGGCGATGGATCTAGCTTATTTACCTTGATGCTCAAGACCAAGTTTTCACCAAGGTAATTTCCCATAGTGCCACAAAGTGGTTTTCACTGATGGATGAATTGCTTTTTCTTTACTTTTTTTGCTTTTTTTGCTTTTTTTGTATTTTCTTAATTTTTTGATTTTTTCTAATTTTGAAAAACTGGTGACCTCTGAAGACTAGGCATAAAATCTCTTCAATTGCATGATGTTCATAGGCTCATCCAAGGGTTCTCCTTCGGGAGTAGCCAACTGATAGGCACCTAATCTATACTTTACAATGATCATATATGGTCCAAGCCAATTAGGCTCAAACTTGCCTTTCTTTTCATGGTCCTGTAGGTTTCTCTGATTTTCCATAAGCACAAGATCACCAACATCGAATTCTCGAGATCAAACCTTCTTGTTATAGCTCAACTATAGACGGTTCTGATATACCCGGAGGTGATTTAAATCCTTGAGGTGCCTTTCGTCCAATAGTTCAAGCTCTTGTAATCATGCAACTTTGTATTCTTCCTCAGGGAGAATGTTCTACAGTGATACCCTGAGTGATGAGATCTCGATCTCAAGGGGAAGGACAACTTTGGAATAGAAGACAGGGAATATAGAGCAACACCTATGGGTGTACAGATGCTTGCACAATAGGCCTAGAGGGTGGGGTGGAGCTGCAAGTGCCAATCATGGCTAGCTTCATTGACTATCTTTTTGAGGATTTTGATAAGGGTTTTATTTGAAGCCTTAGCTTGACCATTACCTTGCGGGTAGTATGAAGTCAAAAAGTGGTGTTGGATGGAGAATATTCCTAAACATCCCAATTTTTGAAAGGTCTGCCATTATTTATAATGATTACTTTAGGAATTCCATATCGGTAGATGAGGTAATTCAGGATGAACTTAGAAATTTGTTTTCCAATGGTGAAGGTGAGGGGGATTGCCTCCACCCACTTGGTTAAGTATTTAGTGGCGGTTATTATGAATTTGTGACCATTGCATGAGGTGGGGTGGATTTTCCCTATGAAATCAAGACCCCATTGTGAGAAGGGCCATAGTGTGATGAGCGACTGTAGATCCTGAGAAGGTGCATGAATTTTATCGTCATGTTTCTGATAAGGGACACATTTATTCACATAATGGTATGCGTCTTCTTCCATTGTAGGCCAATAATATCCCATGCACAAGATATTCTTAGCCAATGTAAGGTATCTTGAGTGTGCTCCACAAATACCTTCATGCACTTTGTGTACTGCCCATTCAGCCTCCTCTTTGTCTAAACACCTTAGGAGAGATCCATCGAAATGCCTTCGAAGGAGGGTGTCACCAAGGATGGTGTAGCGGGCAGAATGATAGATGAAGGTTTGCTATTGGGATTTAGTGAGGTGTGGGGGAATGATGTTGTCTTGAAGGCAGGCAAATGTTTCTTGATACCAAGGGGAGTCAAAATCAATGAGGACGTCATATGCTGAAATTAGGAGCTGCTCAACCAAGAACTCACACTTTAGACTATTTGTTGACATCTAGAGGAGGGAACCAATTGTAGCCATGACACCAACAACATGATTGTTTGTTCTAGGAATCTAATCAAACTGGATAAGAGTGAAATGTTGCTTGAGCTCTTCTACCATGCTACGATAAGGAAGTAACTTGTCATATTTTGTTTGATACTCATCATTTACTTGCTTTATGATGAGTTGGGAGTCACCGCAAACTTGTAACTCGATTATCATCCATTGGATGGTGAGGCAAAGACAAGTGATTAAAGCTTCATATTCCACGATGTTGTTGGTACATACAAAGGCAATCTTGTATTACTTTGGTATGCAATCTCCTTGAGGTGTGATGAGTAAGATACTTGCCCCCAATCTATTTTGTGTATAGGAGCTGTCAAAGTACAACTGCCATTTGGATAATTATGTGATAGTCATTATGGCATCATCTATAAATTTTGTTATAAGGGGGTGATAAACTTGAAGAGGAGCATCAACCAATTGATTTGTTATAACTTGTCCTTTGATTTCTTTTTGATCTATGTACTCAATATTAAATTCACTTAGTAACATGATCCATTTTGTAGTTTTTCTAGTGAGAGCAGCTTTGGACAACAAGTACTTGAGGGGGTCAATTTTTGCAATCAACTTAGTCTTGTTATTGAGCATGTAGTGTCTTAGCTACTGTGTGCTGAAGAATAATGCAAGACAAGCTCTTTCTATGGGGGTATAATTGAGCTTATACTCTACAAGTGTACAACTAATGTAGTAGATCGTGTGCTCTTTTCCTTGGTCATCTGTCTATCCTAGTAATGCCCCCAGCGCCACTGTAGTTGCTGATATGTATAAAAGAAGTGGTTGTCCTAGAATAGGAGGCATCAAAACAAGAGGAGAATCTAGGTACTCTTTTATCTTATCAAAGGCCTTTTGAAACAAACAATCCCACTTGAATTTAGTATCTTTCCTTAAGAGATGTGCAAATGGGTGACACTTATCTGCCACTGTACAATGAACCTGTAGATAGACTGGAGTTTCCCTTGTAGGTTGCGTAACTATCTAAGTGTCTTAGGAGGAGGCATTTCTATTATAGCTTTCACTTTTGCAGGATCTACCTCAATGCCTTTGCGAGAAACTATGAACCCTAGGAGTTTTTCTGATGTAACTCCAAAGACACATTTCTTAGGATTTAGACACAACTTATACTTCTCAAGTCTCTCAAAGATCTGCCTTAGGATTGGAATATGCTCATCTCTTGTTTTTGACTTACCTAGGAGATCATCAACATAATCTTCCATTATTTTATGCAAAAGTTCATGGAAGATAGTTGTTAATGCATGTTGTAGGTTGCTCCTGCATTCTTGAGGCCAAAAGGCATGACTTGATAGCAGAATGTGCCCCAAGGTTTTGTGAATGTTGTCTTGTGTTGATCTTCTTTAGCGATCCGTATCCGATTGTATCTAGAAAAACCATCCATTAGTGAAAGCATCTCATGTTCGACCGTGAGATCTACAACCATGTCTATATTGGGCAGTGGAAAGTAATCTTTTGGACATGCTTTGTTAAGGTCTCTGAAGTTCGTATAAATTCTAATGCCTGCAACAGGCTTGCCAAAAGGTACAATATTTGAAACCCATTTAGGATAATCAATGGGTTTGATGAAGCTGACATCCAACATCTTTTGTAATTTTTCTTTGAGTACGAGAGCAATCTGAGGATGCATCTTGCGTAGCTTCTGTTTGACTAGTTTGGCATCCAGATGAACATCAATATTATGTACTACCAAGTTGGGATCAAGGCCGAACATATCAACATACGACCAAGAAAAATTGATTTTTGTCTCATCTAAAAAGGTCATGAAATTTTGTCTTTTTTGAGACGTTAAAGACTTGGCTATGATCAAATTGTTCGGAGTGTCTTTTGTACCCAAATTGATTGTTTCTGTCTCCTCAATGAGTAAAGGTGATTTTTACTGATGTCAGAGAACCATGGTAGGGAGGTCAAGTCCCTCATATTCTAGCACCTAATCCAAGTTTTCACTAGAGGATGCATCCTTTATTTTTACTTTCTTCATGTCCGAAGGTGCCTCATAGAGGTTTTCACCAGGGGACTTTTGATTTTTCTTTTTATTTTCTTTTTTGCGACCGAGGGAGTTGACCTAACTCCAAAGTAAGCTTCTAGATGATGCTAAATCCCATTGACAGATGTGTGATTCTCAAGGTCTTGAATGTTAATTAATTCCAAGAGGGTATCATCATCAACACAAATATCCAAGGTAGGTTGTCCTCATTGGCCCCAGTCAATAAGTTCGGGGTGAACAAGTTTAAGCTTAGATGGATTGTGAGGGGTGACAAGAGTAATAATTTTCATATGGGCATCGTGAAATATATCATCAAGGTATTCAAAAGGTATTTCATGGAATTCCTCTTCATTGGAATCTTCTACTTCAGTAGGATGATTTGGCTGGGCACCTGCAACAATGATCTTAGGTATAGGAGAGAAACCCAAGCCTCTATTGTACTTATAGGAAATTAGAGAGATGTGTGCTTTTTTGAATTTTTCTTTTGGTCCAAGACCATGTCCTTTGTAACCCATATTATCTACCATTGTGGTTTCCTTTGGATACATTTTCTTGGGCATGTCTGCTGGTTCTTCATCTTCCTCTCGATACAACCAAGAGGTGACATCGGTTTCCAAGATTTCTTCATCAAGTGGGCTCCACTGTTGAAAGGTGGTTTCCTTGCATTTTATAGTGGATTTGTTTTGCTTCTTGATTTCTTTTGGATTTCCATATGTCTTGGGAGAAGGCGGGAGTTGACCCATGTAGAGGGCATTTTGAAGGGTATATTCTCCACAACGATTATCAATGATTTTAACTTTGACCTCAGGTTGAGATGAAGTGGAAGCGATGTTTGAGGGATAAGATGGGGGTGGTGGAGCGGGTGAATTGAGAGAATAGTGGTAGGGGTGCTTCCCTTCAAGAAGTTTGCAATATTGGAAGGGTTGCGGGTCATCGTGAATGGTGATTTCTCTACCATTGAATGGGAATTTAAGGCATTGGTGATAGGTGGATTGGACGGATTCAATGGAATGGATCCACATACGACCGAGAAGGATGTTATATGGGAGGTCAAGGTCCAATACCTGACATGTTGTTTCCACAATAGCAGGGCCCACTTGAAGAGGCAATGTGATTGTACGTTTTGAAACTTTTTATGCATCATCATAGGCTTTTATTGTGATCTTTCCAGACAGGTCAACCAAGTCCTCAGATATTCCCAGTTGTTTGATTAACTTATATGTACCTAGGTTTAAACTAGATCCACCATCTATAAGGACTTGCTTAACTTTGTGTTTTTGTATGATAGCCTCAATGTGGAGGGGCTCATTATGAGATGAGTCATCGGCGGGTGCATGCTTGGATGTGAACACAAGGTGGTGTTGTGCAGTGAGGTTTCCTATGAAGGCTTGGAATTGGGATGCATTGATATTGTCAGTAATGTGAGACTCTAGGAGGGATTTCTCAAGGATCTCTTTATAGACGGAGGATGTCTTGAGGAGCTCAAGTATGGAGATTTGTACATGGGTTTTCCCAAGATGATCAAGGATATCACATCAGTGGGTGGATGACATGGGAGATTGTGGGGGAGGGAGAGGAGCTCCCTGGATGATTAGTCTTCCTTTGTTGGTGGTCACATTGCAGTCATTCTGAGCATTTGAGGGTGCAACACCTTGAATGATAATTTCTACTTGAGAGGACCGACTGGATGGTTGCGGATGAGGGACACCTTGGATGGTAACCCTGGGTCTATGAGGGGTGGGAGAGGGATCAAATCCTTGGATTGTGATGGTATTAACATGGGTATCAATGGGTTCTGATGCTTTGAAAAATAGACAAGGTTAGACTAAAGCCTGTGGTCATATAACACACAAAAAAATAAGAAACCGTTAGTGTTAATCAACCAAAAACTAATCTAAGAAGGCATATCAAAAGAGACACTAAAAACATGATAAAGGATTTAACTATGGAAGTAAATACAATAAGACATCTCCAAATGCCTTTTAACATGCTCTTAGCTTCTTCTCCTTTGTTCCTCTCCTCTCCAAGTTCCAAATTAGTGTAGCTCTCAGTAGCTTTTTGCACTGTGGATGCTTATGGAGGTTCAAGATTGACAATGCTTATAACTTATGCTATGCAAGTGTGAATAATAGTTGAAATGAGAGATATATCTAATTAACTAATTGATTTTAAACCAAAAGAGTGAATATGATGCTAAATGCTCTCTAGAAATACCTATAGATTAAATGCATACAAGTTTTCAGGATTTGGATTATGAAGAAATGGGCTCTATTTATAGGAAAAATGGAGCAATGGATGGTTGAGATTGAGTAATCTCAACAAGGATTAAGATTGAATGATATTCAATCCATGTGAAGGCTTTCAACCCAATCCCAGGATGACAAGTTTCAATATGAGATAGGTTGAGAGGAGAGGGAATAAGCATTAAATGCTTGACATGACCTGAAGGTTAACTTGGGAGTTAAGGTCAAGGTTGGGTTGAGTGAATAAATTCTTTATTCAAAAATAAATCCTTTATCCAATGGATAAACTCTTGTGCAAAGGTAAAAGGGATAACCATGGTCAAAGCAATAAATGCTTGAGGAGACACATGAGTCACATGAGGGTTGAGTTAGGGGTTAACCATAAATGGTCATGTAAGAGCCATAAGTGGTTTGGAAGACTTTAGAGGTTATATTGTTGAACACACCAAGCATTTAATGCTTTTCAAAGACTTTGAAGTCTTTGAGAAGTGACTCCAAGTTGCTTAGGAATGTGACAATAATTAGGGGATGGATTAGGTTAATTGATTAGGATTAGATAGGTTCTAGAAGAATTTAGGAAAGGGATTTAGGAGGCAAGTGGGAGATGTAGGAAAATGCAAGTGGGGGGGAATAAATGATTTAAATAAATATTTAATTTAATTTATTTAAAAGAAGAAAGAGGATTAAATTAAATAAATACAATTTATTCATTTAATTGATTGTGAATTTTGGCTTAATGAATGAATTAAAACAAATTGAATAATTTATTTAATTAATAGGAGAATGTATGAAGATGAATTAATTAAATATTAATTTAATTAACTGATGGCTAGTGGATTTTTAATTAAATAAATAACAAATATTTATTTAATTAAAATAGACAGATTTATGTGACTACAGGTTCTATGCGACCTATCAAGGAATCAAAGAAAGACATGTAGTTAGTGGATTCATAATTGACAGTGTGTGATGATGAGGCCTTGTCCTTACCATGCTTAGGGAACGGGTCCTGGTAAATCTTGAGTTTGTCATTGGAATTACCAGGTTTAACACCTACTACTTCAATGTCTCCCTTGTCAATTAGGTCCTGAATGTAGATCTTGAGTTTCATAAACTTTTGTGTATCATGACCATTGACGTGGTGATAAGCACAATATTCATTCTCATTGTACCACCGAGGTTTAGGTTAATTGGGGTCAAAAGAATGGGTTATCAGAAAGACATCTGCGCTAGCTTGGACAAGCTTTTGGAAGATGACCTCAATAGGCTCACCAAGCAGAGTGTGCTCACGTTGGGATTGGTTGTTGGAATGGGGAGGTCGACCTTGGACGAAGGGATTATTGCGGGGTTGCAATTGATTGGATTGATTGTTGAAGAAGTTGGTGGTGGTGGTGGGTTTGGATGGGGCAGCGATAGTTTGGATGTTCTTGGCGTCAATGACTCCATCATTGACCACATTCTTGTTCTTAGACCAAAACTTTGGCTTGTCATTGTAAGATGAACCTTGGTTAGTTTTTTGATAATGTTTTAGTGCTCCTTCTTCCAAAAGAACACATTCTAAGGCTAGACCTTTCTTGGATATTTCATCAAAGATACTCAAGCATTGACAAGTCAATGGTTTAGATAATTTAGGTACCAAGTTACACTAGAATAGCTCAACTTGATGAGGTTCTGGTATGTCCCATGATAATTTCTTGATGAGATGTCACCATGTTTGGAGGAAGTTGGCTAAAGTTTCTTTGGGCCTTTGCTTGGTATTGCATAAGTCCATCATAGAAGCGTTGTTTTCAATATTGTAGGCATATTGACACAAATTTTTCTACCAAGTTTGGGAATGATGTGATGGAGCCATGGGGTAGGGCAAAAAAACAAGCGAGGGAATCTCCACCAAGAATTTTTGGAAAAATCCTTCTAAGGTATACATCACTATAGGAGACCTCTTGACATAAAATGTGAAACTCACATACATGGTCTCTAGGGTCACCCTTGCCTTTGTATTTTTCAAATTTAGGCATTTCAAATTTGGGTGGGTAGGGTGCGACAGAAATAGATGGGTCATAGGGACAAGGACATATTTCCTCAAATGTGTAGGGTCTCTTGTTTGTCCCATTCTTAAAGTTTTTAATAAGGTCCTTCCTGTCCTGAATTTCATTTATGATGTCGGGTTGTTGATTAGGGACATGAGGGACATAATGACCCATGTTAGGAATAGGTATTTGAGAAGATGAAGATGAAATAGCACCACCATGAATGTATTGATATGAGGAAACAACAGGTTGTGAGGAGAAGGAAGGTTGTGATGTGATGAAAGGTTCTGACATGACGAAAGGTTGTGATGTGAGCCTGAAGCTTGTCGCTCCCTTATTTTCTATAAAAGGGAAATCAAGGCCATTAGTTAGGGTTTCAAATTTTTTAAGAAGGATCTCTTTAAAGATAGGTCTATTCTACAGGGTTAGTTTCCATGTAGTTCTAGAGAGTCATAGAAAATAGCAGTGACTGTAATGTCATTTTGCAGAGAAAAAAATAATAGAACAGTTGCGAGTTTCCTTTTCAAGTGGGTTATTCTGTACTCGAATTTGTTGACTGTTATTTGATAAAAGATAGCTTATGATATTAATGCAAATATATTTCCTAATCTTTACTCTCCTATGTACGATTTTATTTTCTTTTAAGCAAATGGGATCAAGGGTTTCGTTTGTTTATTGCATTGTTATGATGTATGCAATTTTCCATTCAATGCTTTAGTCTAAGGGGTTAATTAAAATGCTTGAATGAAATTAAAAATAAGTAAGACTTGTAACAAGATTTGAGAGTGGTAGGTATACTGTCAAGAAGTTCCCTTTGGGCCTGTTTATTCAGATTCTGATCCTTAGCAAGTAGATTAGAGAAAAAATCCATTGCAGTCTTGCTCATGGAATCATCATCTTCAACACATCTGCCATTCACTTTAATCTGTACAATTCTATTTATAGCCTTATGTCTAAGTATGTTGTCATTGATGACAACTATGTTTTTACAGTCATCTAAGTCCTAGAGGTCAACCAGAAAGGCTTAACCGGTAAACAGAGATAACTTTATCAGAACTGGTAATTAGGACTTTAACCGGTAAAAGACAAACAATATTGTATTTTGACAACCAGTACAAGAAATCTATGAAGAATGAGATGATGCGGTTTTGCAGCAGCAATGAAGGCTGGTAGATGAATTTATGTTCATGACTGCATGTGCAGATTCGATCAGATGAACGAGATCTGATTGACAGAGCAGGTATTTTGACTAAGACTTAATCGGTAGTGATGAAAATCACTCAGATCAGTAAAACGACACAGAATTGGATTTGTTATATCGGTGGTCGACATAAGTAAGGCGTGTAATGAAAGATTGTCTAGATGCATTGAACCTAGGGAATTGTAACAAGGTTCTAGCCGACCTTATGATGTTTTTAAATTATGTGATGAGGTATTAAGAGATATATGTGTATGAGCTTGAATGTGTAAGGATTGATTAGCGAATTTCGTATTTTTGATAGTGCAGTGATCAAAGGAGTTGAGAGATGAAGTTTATGTGATGTTTTAATGTTCTGAAGCGGATCTTATC